>NW_006284618.1:5546855-5547458 GCF_000327345.1 Myotis davidii | reverse complement strand
CCCGCTTCACAGGGATTTCCCGGTCCGCTCCCGGCAAGGCCCCCGCGCCTGGGAGTCCTCCGGGGAGGACAGACCGGAGCGCATGGTATTCCCATCGCCGCCGCGGCCCGGACGCAGACTTCTCAGACCTGAGTCATCAGGCGCAGTTTTAAGTTACGGAGGAGTCCCGTTTATTGGGCACAAATGGTATTGAAATTTTAATCCTAGACATTTTACGGCCCCCCGAGCACTCCTAAATCCACACCGTTTTATCATCCTCGACGTGGAAGTCTGCGGTTACATTTCGGTTACAAAAGGCTCGCTCCACGCTGGGGCCGGGGAATTCGCCGTCTGACACGGCCTCTTCTGGAAACTTCTCAAGCCGGTCGCGGAGCGTTTGAAACTCCAGGTGTTGAGAACCAAAGGGGATTGGGATGAACCCAACGCTGGGAACGTGGCCAGCGGCAGAGGGGTGCACGGGAGGGGCGGGGGACAGGAGGGGAGGAAGGGGTGTGCAGGGCCCCTCAGCCACGTGGGGAGAGGGGGGAAGAGAGGGCCATGAGCACAGGCGAGCAGGAGGGGTATGGGGCTGGGGCTGGAGGAGCTGGGTCTCGGGGCTGCCCC
>NW_006284618.1:5538871-5546781 GCF_000327345.1 Myotis davidii | reverse complement strand
GAGGGCCGGCTGGGGAAGGAGGGAAGGGCCAGCTGCGTGGAGGACCACATGTCCGCCTCCGGGCTGCAGGGGAGCCGCCCCGCGTGGACTCTTGGATCAAGGGGCCTGGCCCGGCGGCTGGACTTGTTGCCCTCCACACGCCCAGGTAGGGCAGCGTCCTCACTACAAGCAGGGGCTCTGGGGGAAGACCCCCCCCTCAGGACCAGCGCCCCCAGGAGTAGAGCCGCGGTGAGTCCTGGTCCCGGAGGTAGGCTGCCTCCCTGTAGGTGCGTTTATTCACCCTCTCACTCACCCTTCAACACCCATTCTTCCCTGCGGCCTGTGAGGGGCGCCCTCGACCCGATGTCTTCCACGCAGAAAGCCCATCTTTCTCCTCCAGGCACGCTGCCTCGTGCCCCCGGGACCCGCTCCCTCTGCCTAGGACGCCGGGGCCCTCCTCCTGAAGACTCTGCCCTGTCCGTCCCTGTGCCCTCCTGACCCACGTCTTGCACCCGGGAAGCGGGGCCGCCTTCCAGGGGCCCTGCCTGACCCTCAGGCCGAAGCTGCAGGAACCACGATGAAGAACATGCTTGGCCTCCGGGCCCCTCCCCCCGTCCTGACCCTTTCACCTACATGTCCCAGCATTTCCACCCAAAACCAGGCCTTCGCGCTGGAGTTTTCTCTTCCAAGAGGCGTTATTTCCAAATCCCCCCAGGAGAACAGGCCGCCGGCGCTGCAGGAGGTTGCGCAACCTTCTTAAGAAACGAGTGGCTGCCGTGGCTGAGCGGGATTTACTGCCCGCGCCCAGGAGGAGGGGGCCATCGCTCGGCTTCTCAGCTGGCTGCCCCCCCCCCGCTCCCCCCCCACACACACACAGTGTCTGCGATCAGAAGGCTCTGCCCATGAGCGCTTCCTATGCATTCACACCCGGGCATTTCTCTCAGATGATGGAAATGAAGAGCGGATTTGTGGGGCATGGACAGGCAGAACGCCTTCTGCACGGCGGTGGGACAGCAGAAGGTCTCTGATGGGCTGGTCTTGTTGACAAACCATAAAAGCAGGTCTTCAATGATGTGAGCCTTCAAGCCGTAGACACACAGGGGGAAGTATGACCTTATAAAACAGATAGTGTGCGTACATTTTTGTTTCTCACAATATTTGGGCATCGACGAAGCTCAGTTGCCGAAATAAAACGTAGAAATGGCCGAGCCTGGGGAGGGGCCTCTGGCCTTCCAGGCCGAGGGCCCCCTGACCCTGTTGGCTATTTTGCTGGAATGAAATGGCCAGTTGCCTTCGGTCTCACAGAGGAAAGGAGCACGTCAGATGCTTCAGTTTCCAACAACGATCCTCTCTAACAACCGCCTGCTTCCCCGGAGCCTGTGCCTGCACGCGGCTCCTCATCTGAGCTCGCGGTCTCCGCACCGATTACAGCTGGTCAGGCAGGCGTGCCAGGCCCGCTCCTGGGGCAGGAACCTTTGCAGCAGCGACTTTTCTGGTCTTGAAAAAGCCAGCAATGAAGACACTGCCCCAGAGGGACTCCAGACCCCGGGTGAGTTGCCGGGCCTGGCTGCCATCCGTCCGGCCCCGGTCCTGCTCTGGCCAAGCCCCCTTTGCCCTTCTTACTGAGGGAGGCCCGGGCCCACCCAATGCCCACCTCGGGGCTCTGAGATGGTGAACAAGGGATTTCTTGGAGTCACAAGACCTGGCTCTGGTCCTGACTTTGGAAAGAAAAGAAACCACGTCCCATAGAACAATTGCAATTTTGAAAAGATGTTTTATGTGTCATTTCAAAATTCAAAAAAGCCAGCATCGCATACATGTCTCCAGTGGATTCACACCCCACACACACGTGTCCCCGACCACACACACAACTCTGCCTGCCCCCAGCGCCTCCGTCCGGGGCAGCAGAATCACTTATGCCCCGTTGACGACGTTGATGTGTACGATCATACCCCTGCCCGTCCGTGAAGCCATCGCGAGTCCCATTTTACAGATGGCGAGACGGAGCTATCGTCATGAGGACCGCCCCCAATGCTGCTCAGGGATAAATGGCAGAAATGAGAGCGAAACCCTAGCCCTTTCCATCACAAACGCATCAGTTCGCCTTGCCTTCATTGTGGGGACAAGACGTGCTGCGGGACTTCGTGGGCAGGGGTTTTGGAGGCGGGTCAGGATTTTTCAACGTTTACTTTGTAAGAAATGACAGAAGGGGGGGGCGTCATGGTTAAGATCTGCACGGCAGGAGCGGCTTTTATTATATTTATTTATTTAAAAATATTTTTATTGATTTCAGAGAGGGAGAGAGAGGGAGAGAAACATCAATGAGAGAGAATCATTGGCAGGCTGCCTCCGGCACGCCCCACACTGGGGATGGAGCCCTCAGCCCAGAATTGAATCCATGACCTCTTGGTTCATAGGTCGATGCTCAACCACTGAGCCACATCGGCCAGGCCCAGGAGCGACTTTTAGAAGTGAACAGCGAAAGGACAAGGGCGGGAACTCATTTATTCCATTCCCTACTGTACACCGACTGACCGAGTCAGACAACAATGAAAGAGCCGTCATCTGCGTCTCAGGCAAGACCTGGTCCCATGCCAGGCTCCCCAACGTGCTCACTGCGCCACTGGTCATCACTGGCCACCGCTGACCACCTTCTGCTGAAATGGACATGCAGCTGGGAGGCCCCGGCTTTAGGGTCTGGCTTTACTCCACTCCTCTGACCCGGTCTTGCCGTGCTCCGCCCACACTCCTCTCCCTGGCCTCCGTCCCTCCTCAGGGACCTGAACACCCCCAAGTCTTCCCTCCTGGCCATCTTCCCTCTCCACTCTTACTGCCCCCCAGAGAGCTCATTAATGTGTAAGCAGATGTTGCCCAAATCAATATTTATCCATGTGGCCAAGTCCCTCCAGCACAGTCTGTGCTACAATATGCACTGGATGCTTCATTTCAATGTCCTGGTACCGCCATCACCTCCGATTCACCACGTTTAACCATCAAAGGTTCCTGGCCAGGAAACAAAACATTTCCCTTCCCACGCGTCCGCCAATGCCACCACCGCTTCCCGCTCCCCGCTCCCCGAGGCACGTGGCCGGGCACGTCTTAGACGCAGTCCTTTGTTACCCCCGGAGTCAACGCCTCCAGTCGGGGTTCTGTGCTTGGTTTTAGCTCTCAGCCGCTCCTACTTCCTAACTAAACCCTTCTAGAGCCCTCCTCACCCGCAGGTCCGCCCTCTCCCAACCTGAAGGGAGAGACGTCTGATGGGAGCTCAACGGGGGCAGGGCTTCCCAGCCGGAGAACAGGAAGGGAAATGGCCTGGGGCAGGAGCGAGCCCGAGGGTTCTAAGGACAGAAAGGCAGTCCGTGTGGCTAACATACTGGGAAAGGGAGCCAAGGGCTGGGGGGAGGGTGGGCGGAAGTGCAGGGGGCGGCAAGGCCTGGACCGTGGCGGGTCCTCCGAGGCACCGGGTGGGTTTTCTCTGAGCAGCATGAGCCTGACTCGTGTGGGAACCTTCCCGCCTGAGAACGGAGCACGGGAAGGCCGGAGGAGAGTGGGCGCGAGAGAACTATTCGCGGGGTGAAGGGCAACGCCGAGCAGAGGTCACGGTCAGTGAGCGCTTACAGGCTGCAGTGGGGGCACTGTGAACAGCGGCTAGCCATCGAGCCCCACGCTACCCTGTAAGTTCAGCTTGTTTAACCCTCAGACAACCCTGTGATGTTTATCCCCACTGAACCAGGGAGGAAACTGAGGCGCAGGGCAGCGAAGCCACTGCCCACAGGTAGGAGGCCACCCACACAGCCAAGGACCAGGGTCGGAGCGTCATTGCCGCACACGAAACACCCAGTCCCTCTGGCCAAGAGACACCGGGCATGAAACTCAGACCCCGTCCTGAGTCCCCCACGTTCCGGAACCTCATCGCCGGATCGCTCCACCTCGCTCCTCCTGCTGTGACCACACTGAGCCCCTGCTGACCACTCACTGCCCAGCTGGGTCTCGTCTCACACTCTTTGCCTGAGAAGATCCTGCTCTCAACCCTTCGCACACCCGCCCCCCACCCCCCATTTCCCTCTTCACGTCTCAGCTTGAGGATCAGCCCAAGAGGCTCCCTCGCCCAGCACCCTTCCTCCCACCCAAGGCTCTCTCCTGCTCACCCTCCCGTTTGCTCCTTTCCTGGCATTTCTCAGGGGCTCAGCTTGGTTCATTGACTCATCCTTTTGTCTGCCGCCACCACCCGCCCCCAGTCTGCGGGGCGCTGCCGGTCAAATTCGCGGCTGGGCCCGCTGTGCACAAGCGTATTGAATGAGTCATTCCCACATGTGATCATGATGACCTGGGGTGGGGGAGGGTGTGTGTGTGGGGGGCAGGGCGCAGTCCCGTCTCAGAGGGTCTGACAGGTGAGCGATTTCTAGCTCCCCCAGCGATGGATGGTCCCCGGCAGGTCACGGCCCAGACCCGAGCCCACTGAGTCCCGCTGATGGGCCAGAGCTCCGATTCACGCCTCTTTAGTGAGAAAGGAGCGAGTCCGCCAGGATCCTCGTCTGAGCATTTTGCTCGTTATCTTCCCAGCAGGAAATCGCTTCTGAAAAGCCGAATTAGGACCAGACCGGCGAACTGAGGAGCCCTAATTGGAACTGTCATCACGGGAGCCTGATGTTTCCTTCTCGGCTCACGAGCGGAGCGCGCACCTGCAGCGGGAGCCCGGGGAGAGCTGAGTCCCAGCGGCACCCCGCGCCCCAGAGCCTGTGGGCGCCGCCGCTGCTGCCGCCGTGAACTTGAGTGCACTCTCCGTGGCCTCGGGGAGCCCCAAGGCTGGCTCTCAAACGCTGATGAACTCGAAAGGCCTGGCTCTCCTGCCACCATTCCGAACCCTCATCTTATGAGGAAAATGCGCTGTGAGCTTTAAGTCGGCGAGAGTGTGTAGACCTGACAGCCCAGGTGTGTTGGTGAGAAAATGTCTTCAGAATTCCCATACGCAACACGGGACACACCCTCTGCCTCCTGCCCCTGCGACAGGGGCGCCCTCCCCCTCGCCACCTGCGGGGCTGCCTGTAGGAGCCCTAAGGCAGGGGCAGGACAGGGATGAACACAGGGCGAGACCGGGAGCCCTGACTTCACGGTGGGGCTGGAGGTGACGTGAGCCTGGGGCAGCGAGTCCGGGGTGCCTCCCCAAGGCCGAAGGACCAGGGTGAAGGGGCCCCTGGAGGGAGGTGCTGATGGGATTCCTGGAACTTTCCATGTTCTAGTTGTTGACTTTGCCCGTGGGCTTGGGAAGACCCAAAGGGGAAGCCTGCTTTCGAGACTCAAATAGGATCATAAAAATCTATCATACCATCCAGTTAGAACCCGGGTTCTGAGGAGTCTTCATTCTAGGCGATTTGATCAATAGCCACGAGGCCTGCAGGACGACCTGGGAGCCGTGCGAATAATGTCAATGAGAAATACTTTTGTGCTTCATTTTTGGAACTGAACAAGGTGCCTCCCTGCCTTTAAGGCCTTGCTGTACTTTACCTGGATCAACGGGTAAAGAAACGTTCTGTTTAGGAGCCTTAATCCACTTCCTCAGTAACACCCACCTGTTCCCACACGCGATGGAGCAGGCCGATCCCGTACTGGCCAACAGGCATCTCCTGGGACCCATACATTTGAGGAAGGATCGGAGCGTCATTGCCCTGGTTTAAAATCCACTCTAAGGCCGCATGCGTGTTCTAAATGGACTCCCCCTCTCTACAGTTAGCACTGAGGTGTCATCCAAGCGCCACCACCAGCACCACCACCAGCGCCACCACCAGCGCCACCACCATGAGGGGCTCTTGGCGACCCTGGGAGCCTGCCGCCTCCTCTCCTCCTCAGCTCCTGGTCATACACCCTGGAGCTCAGCTGAACCAGCAAGAGGAGGTCCCACCCCCACCTCCCTGCGCTAAGGTCGCAGGAGGGAGGCAGGGTGAGGACGGGGAGAAGGCATGGCCCCCTCCTGGTGGGCTTTGCTGGATCTGAAATGTGACTGTGTCCCATTCATTCTGACTGTGTCCCATTCATTCTGACTGTGTCCCATTCATTCTGACTGTGTTCCATTCATTCCGCCATGACCCGGCCCTGGCAGACTGACACCTCAGTAGCCAATCATCACAAAGAAAACCTTCCAACAGGTAGGACTGGGCCATTCATGAGGGGATGGGGGGTGGGGGGAGATACCCAGAAGAGATGGGGGAGGGAGTGGAGGGTTTCTTAGACCAAGTCTCCCTACGTGACATGAACACAAATAGCAAAGAGGGCCGCGTAGGACATGGGTGTGTGAGGAGCAAAAAGGTGTGTCAGTCCAATCAGGAGTGCAACAGGTGTGAACTATTGGTCCCCTTTTATATGTTTTTTAGTCTTTATTTTAATTTTATACTTTTTACTTTTGTGTATTTATAATAAAGTGAAAACTGTTATTAGAAACACTAAGAACATTCATTACAAGGACATTTTATATAATTTTAAGCACCTTTCAGCTGTTTAGCCGACGTGGAGCAACATTCGTGCATTTAGCGTTTGTTTAAACATTTTTACTTGTTTACAGTAGACTTTGTTCTAGAGAACATTCATTTTTATTCTGCAGCACGGTTGGAACTGACACTTCCTCCACTTCTCACCCACGAAGACTTTCACAATCACAGCCTTCCTCACTGAGGACTTTCCCTGGACAGTTACTGTCTCTGAGAGCAAACCATAACCTGGGGTCTCTGTCGAGTGGCCAGATGCTGCTAACGAAAGCCTGACTCCAATTCCATCTGCTTTCAGATGATGCGGACACACTGAAGCCCACTCGGTGCCAATTGGAACCCCGGGCGGCAGTGGGAGCCCTGTCTGCTCTGGCAGCCCTGGGCCCAGCTCCCGTCAATAGTTTCCTGGCTGCCAAAGCCAGAGAATTCCAATCGATTTGGCGGAACACGTTCTGGTTTCCAAACTGGAAGTTCACATGAGAACGCCCGCGAGGCAATTATTCCCAATCCATGCTGCGCGACAGTGTTTCCTGTGGCACCGACCTGGAGGCCACACGCCCCGTGGCCTGTGTTGCGGGGGAGGACGGGAGTTTCAGCTCCCGGAGAAGGCACCCCGGGAGGAACCGGGTCCTCCTAACCGGCCCGCTTGTCTGACCCAACTGCCGGGACGAATTCTCCACGCACAGAGAGCTGCCTTGCGGGCCCGCGCCTCCAGCTGCCACGGGAGCACGTGTCTGGCAGGGGCTGCGAGCCCACAGCCGTCTACCAGATACTTCGAACCGGGTTTCTCTCTGTAACGCATGTTCACATACGGACGTGAGACCCGGGAGCTGTGCACTCTCAGATAATGACCCGCGGACACCCTGAGGCCTGCAGCCCAGGCCCGTGGCTGGCTAGTGCGAGCGCGCTCAGGCAGAGCGTCGGTCTCGGGGCGCGCCGTCCTGGGGGACAGGAGGCACCCGGACTCCCGCTAAATAGCCGCGTGTTCTTACAGAGGAAGCGCCCCTCAGACGCCCCGACCTCAGGGTGAAGCCGTCAGGGTGGCAGGCAGATGCTGATGAACTCTGAGTCCCGAGCATCCATGCCCTCAGAAACCACTTGGAGATGAGACCGACCCAGGCCTCTGCCGACATGTGTGCCGGCGCCGTCACACGCGGGGAAAGGGGCAGAGTCCTCCACACGGCCTCCCCTCAGCCTCTTTTCTAGGCGAGAACTGGACCTTTCTGAAGATCGATTTTGTGATTTCAGTGTCAAAAGCCACATCTATCGATTTCCTCTTCTCCATCCCTCCCGCTTCCCCCCACGACCAGCCCGCCCGCAGACAGCCTGGGCGAGAGCAGGCGGCGTGTGAGCGGCTGCCCGGGAGGCCGGACAGCGTTTCCCCTCCTGCTCCCCAGCAGCCGCGGGAGAGGGGACAGCGGCTCGGAGGGGGGCCCCGCTGGCCGCGCCCCG
>NW_006284618.1:5537808-5538547 GCF_000327345.1 Myotis davidii | reverse complement strand
GCCCCTCGCAACTCTCCCCGAGTGTGTCCGGAAGACTGTTTTCCGTGAGGAGGGCTGGGTGGGGAGCCGAGCAAGGCTCTCATCCACTTTCTGTGGAAATAACACAATTTATGTTTCCTAACTTGACGGGATCAGCATAAATCAGAGCCACATGGAGAGAGACTCCTCCCAAACGCATGAACACACACGTGGGCACACACACACATGCACTCAGTCACACACATGCACACACACATGCATGCACTCACTCAACCCCCACACAAGCTCACATGTGTATACACACATTCACACATGTTCACACACATGCATGCACATACCCACACGTGTATATGCACATGCACACATGCACACATACGCATGCACTCAGTCACACACATGCACACACGCATGCATACACTCACTCAACCTACACACATGTGCACACATACATTCACACACGCTCACACACATGCATGTAAACACCCACATGTGCGTGAGTATATGCACATACTCACATGCGTGCACACATATGCACTCACACACAGACATGTGTACGGGCATACGTGCACTTGTATGCTCACTCACACCTGTGTGTACATGCATATATACACACATATACACTCACACACATGAGGCTCTAGAGCAGGGGTTCTCAACCTTGGCTGCACATTAGAATCACCTGGGAATCTTTTTAAAATCCTGATTTCTGGGCCTCATCCGGATGAGGGGGTGGGGGGAGTAAGCTGAGGGTATGTGAGGG
>NW_006284618.1:5524946-5537748 GCF_000327345.1 Myotis davidii | reverse complement strand
GGCAGCTGGCAGAGGGTAGCGCAGACCCAGGCCTTCGCTGGCCACAGTCACCTCAGCTCAGAGCCACATGGTCTGAGGCCCTCCCTGCACCCTCTCCCCTTAACCTGCCACGCTTGTGTGCCTGGGCCCCTCTCCCCACCCTCCCTGTGGCACACCCACACCACTGGCTTAAGTTAGAGGAAGCTGGGCTTGGGAGGCAGGCACTGACCCAACTTCCGGGAGGTTGGGCTGTGTGAGAGGCGCCCTGAGGCCCAGGCCCCACGTTCTCAGCACAAAGATGGCGCCAGGCCACCAGCGCCTGGCCCTGCACCCCGTCCCCACTGCTTCTGACTTCCAGCTCTGCCCTCTGCTGGCCCCGCCCCAATCAATGGGGTGTCCAGTCCTCCCTGGAGAGCTACGGAAGGTTCTCTGAGGCCCTCTCCGCGCTGCGGCTCCTCCTGGGAGCTGGCCCCCTGGAGCTGGCGTCCTGGGAGAGGGTCCGCGTCACTCTGAGCCCGCCCAGCTCGGCACCTGGGACCTCCCCAGGCCAAGCGAAGGTGCCGATGAGCAGGACAGAGGGAACAAGGTCTGGAAGCTGTCGAGTGACAGGCATGGAAATGCTCCCTGGTTGACGGTGCAGGTCCCGGGTCACAGGACAAAGGGCCAACCTCCTGGCTAACATGGCGTCCACCTGGGCTCTGACCTCCCAGCATTCTCTCCTCCAGCGAGAGGCCTGAGCCCGAGGCTGCAGGTGACATCTCCACACCCTCCATCTCCGATCCAGCACCCGGGGTCCGGGGGCCTTGGGACTCACCCCAAGGAGTGGACCATGAAAAGCACCCACAGGTCAGTGGAGGCCTCTGCACCCTCCCTTCTGTCCCTGTGACTTGGCCCCTCCCCTGACTTTAGGTCAAAGGTCACTGAGTGGGTATGGGATCTTTACTGAAGGAACCCAGCCTCCACCCCCCATCTCCCATGACCCACACCACCAGTGCCCTTCCCAGGGTTGAACCCCCAGCTGGCTGGATGGGAGACGCTCTATGGCATAACATGAGGTCAAGGGGGGGATGGGTATTCCCTCTCAGTCCCTAACAAGTCTTTAATGAGGACCAAGTCTGTTTGGTACCACACGCCTACAGCCTCCCAGCCACTGGCCGACCGCCCTTGAGGGCGCAGGTCTCTGGAGCAGGGACGTCCTCACAGGCCTCCTGCATGTCACACACTGGGGATCAAGCCCACAACCTGGGCCTGTGCCCTGACCGGGAATCGAACCGAGGCCTCCTGGTTTGCAGGTGGATGCTCAACACTGAGCCACGCTGCCCGGACCTGATTTCCTCTCTAAATAAGCGTGTATGTGACTTAAAGGACATTTTAAAATAAATGAAGAAAAAGTGCTACTGAAGTAAATAGCAGCACAGGGTGTATGCACAGATCATGACGTCATGATGTCCTCATCACGGAACTGGGACGCTGGTGGAGCGTGGCCTGCCTAGACCCCCGCGGGCCAATGCCGCGCTGAGCTGCACTGTGTGAGGAGCTTGATGGACCAGCAGCTCTCTGCTGCCCGGGCAGAGATGAGATCCTGATTCAGGGTGGGGGGCCCGTGAGGTATGAATCTGAATTCCAGACAAGCTCCCATGGGTGGTTCCGATGCCGGCCATTTGGTCAACCCACAGCCTCAGACAGCCCGGCGTTCGGACAACAGTCCCTGACCGCACCCTAAAATCAAGGCACAAAGGTTGCTTTTGCTGGGGGCACGTCCCTGTTTGGTGATTTGTCCAGGATCAAAGGACGATGTTCCGGGCAAGGCCTGCTGGAGGGATGAGGAGACACTCGGGGCAGGCCCAGCTACGCACCAACAGCCCGTGGACCCCCAGACACAGCGGGCAGCCTTGCTGAGGCCAGAACTTCCGGACTGAGTCCCTGCCTCGCAGACTCGGGAACGAAAGAAATGTTTTACTGTCTAGAGCCACTGACTCTGGGCCTAATTTATCAAGCAGGCTTGTTGTGTCATCAAACAGCTGATGTAATACCATGTTACCCTCTTCCTAAAGATGTGAAAACTCCTAATGAGAAGACAGGAAATGAGATTCAGCAGCATATTAAATAATGGCACACAACTTGCCAGAGTTGGCTGGGTCCCGACAATGGAAAGATGCTTTCATGCCGGGCAATAAATCCATCACTGACTAATTATACCAATAGCAGGGAACAATTACGCCAGGAGGTCAAAGGGCGTAGAGAGAGAGAGAGAAACAGGAAAGACATGGCGCGCTAGTTAGTGCCTCAAAGACAGTTAATAAAATTCCATATCCAGGGCGGATTAAAATAAAAAAAATCCTACATCGGAACTAGCAACAGATTCGTCCTTAAAATAACGAACTTGCGCCTTAAACCCGCAGCCGATATCCTAGTCAGTGGTGAGGCTCCGGGGCCTTCACGGCAAAGGCCGCGCATCAAAGGGATGCTTGCTCCTTGCACAGTTTCCAAACGGTTCTTTGTGCTCGAGAGGCTGGGAGGAAGCAATGCCCGGGAATGCGGAGAAGTCAATGTTGGGCAAGAGAAATCACGGAGCGGTGATGTGATTAATTGCCCGGGGAACCCAAGAAAATCAACCGCACGTCTACTCAAAACAGCAAGATACTTTTTATAAGCAGGCAGGTCCCAGAATGTGTGTAAATAAATCAGTACAAGAAAATAATATTACTGAAATAAAATTGGATCCCGTTTATAATGACAAGAAAAGAAAAATAACTAGGAAAAGAAAACCTAAAGATGCGGGTAAGAACCGAATAACACTGCTGTTCATCCCACATGATGGCTCACCACAGATTGGTGCCGTAATATATCAATAGCTCTTCACAAATCACTAAGAGAAGACAAATGCCTCAATTACAAAGTGACCCAAGGATGGGAACTGACAATTCAAAAAAGCGTCACAAAGTGTTGATAAACATCAGGAAGAAAAACTCAACTGCAATAGGAACTATTGAAAGAGGCTCTCCTTCTCTCAACTCCTCCACCCGCACCCCCATCCCCTTGTTTCTGGGGGCAGGAGCTGGTCCCTGGCCTCCCCTCCCACCCACCTCCTCCGGGGTCGGGGGGGGCACAGTGATGGACAAGATAGAAGACGTCGGGAGGAGGGACTGGGCATGTGGCTCAGTTTCCTCTGGGCCCTCCTTCTCCCCTTGGGCCTGTCTGCAGACAGTGCCTTCCTCGTGGCCCCCCTCTGCCAGACGTCAAGGGCAGTGACCCCTGAGGCAGGATCCCATACGATCCAGCAAGACTGATGCCTCTCACGTGTGGGTCACCCAGCAAGCACACTCGGCCACAGACCAAATGTCTCCCATCGGCTTTCCGGTAGTGACTGGTCTTTGCATCTCCCGCATAATCAATTAGCTCTAAATAAGTGTGTATTTAAGAGGCCAAGAGAGATGTTGCTTAGTAGATGCCAAAATCCCCAACAATAAATTCGTTCTGTGAATTAAAAGGTCTTCACGGAGCTTTCTCTCAGGTTCTGAAGTTCACACGGGAAAAGCGAGAGGGCACAGGGAGAGTGTGAAGATGGTGTGAGCGCTCCGGACCCACTGGGTGTGAGAACAGCCAGCGGCATCGGTAAGCGTGCAGTGCTGCGTCCGGAGAGGCAGGCGATAAGAGCGAATGGAAAGGCCATCAGACCGAATATGTCCGCCAAGTTAGGGTCCGACCAAGGTCGCGTGTCAGCTCAGCTGCAATGAAACAGTGCTCACAACTGGGGAGCCGTCTGTAACGGTTCCTGGTTCTCACTCGCTCGCAAAATAACTGCCAGGGGGACCCCGGACTTCCACATAAGAAAAGCCAAACCGTGGAGCTGGCGGACACAGTGCCACGCTGACCGCTCGGAGCCGGGCTGGGCTCCCAGCGGGACCAGGCTCCTTCCTCCGACTCCCAGGAGAGCGGCGACAAGTTCAAGATCTGCAGTCTAATCCCCTGGCAGCCACTGAAAAGGACCCTGATCGAATTAAGAAATGGAGCCTCAGAAACGGAATGCTAAAACCGCCCCACCAGCAGGGAAACAGGAAGGGAAGAAAAAAGAAGCCAAAGTGCACGGGGCCGATATAAAAGAATCAGCAAGATAATGGACTCGACTCCCCCGTGCGAGTAATTAGATTAGATGTAATTGGATTAAATGTCCTGTTTTAAAGGCAGAAGCCCTCAGAATGGATTAAAATGCAAGGTCAGCTGGTTACTGTTGACAAGACGTGCACTTCAAACATCAATACATAGATTGAAAGTAAAAATAAGAAGAATGGAAAAAGATACGCTGTGCCCATATGTTCCTACGCTGCGCCTAAGAAAGCGGCCGTGGCTATGTCAGCATCAGTCTAGAGGAAATGTTATCATGACAAAGGGTGGGCAGGACAATCCTAGATGTGTATAAACCTAGTAAGAGTTTCAAAATTCATCAAGAAAATGATAGAAATAAAAGGAGAAACAGGTACTTGGGCCACTCGAATTCAAGGCCATCTACTGGTATCCTAGTAATTGACAGAAATCGGAAACAAAGCGTCGGTAAGTCTACAGGAGAGGTGCTCGCACCATCAGATGGCTATGCCATCGGTGGAGGGGACTCAGCTACCAACTGCAGGAGACGCACTCCTTTCAGCGGCCCGTCGACAGGTGATCAGCTGGGGTATGAGACCCGTCCCAACAGACGTGAAGATGAAAATCCTAGAATCTGTGCTTTGAGAACAAAGAGTAATCTTTAGAAACCCTCAGCTATGTGGGAGGTAGGCCATGGATTCTAAAACCCCGAGTCAGAGAAAATCATTACAAGAGAAGTTCTGAAATGTTTTGAACTGAAATATAAGGAGGGCACAGCCTATAAGACTGTGACATGCAGTGAAGAGTGTGAATGAGGGTTGTTATATCTCCAAATGGTTAAGCGGGAATGGGAAGAGGTTCGGAATCAGTAACCTAAGGACCCGCCATAAGAAGCTACAAGAGGAGCCAATCGAAGACACAGTGGAGGGAAAGGAACTCTGAAGGCGAGAGAAAGGAAGAGAGGAAATCTGTGAGACCCATGTTGTTTGCAACATTGATATCATGCTCCATTCTTAGCCAGATGGAAGGAAAAGTGAGGGAAAGATGATTCACCAATTCCAGGAATTAAGGCGAGGGTGATCATTATAGCGGACACAGGCATTAAAATTATTAGAAAATGTGAAAAAAATTATTCCAACAAAGTCACTAACTCAGATGACATGGGCATATTCTTTGAAAGTCACAAATGACCAAAGCTGGCACAAGAATGGAACGTATCTGTATGGCCTTGTGTTTGATAAAGACACTGAATTCGTAATTAACGTCTTCCCCCAACACACGCACACACACGCACACACGTGTACACCACTCTCCAGTCCACATGGCCACACTGATGAACTCTACCAGACACTTGAGAGAGAAATCATAGCCATCTTACTCTAACTCTTTCACAAAGAACAGGAGGAAGATAACCCTTCTAATTCTGAGGCCTCAGTAACTGATGAGGACATAACAAGAAGAACATTACAAACCAATATATCTTATCAACTTAGACATAATCCTCCATAAAATATTAGGAAATCAAACCCAGTACTATTCTCTCTCTCCCCCCCAACCCCTCTCTCTCACACACACACACACACACAGATTTGATTCTTGAACACCACAACACGGGTTTGAATAACGCGGGTCCACTTATAGGCAGATTTTTTCAATAAACACTATGAATGTATTTTCTGTTATGATTTTAATACTGTTTTCTTTTCTCCAGCTAGCATTGTAAGAATACAGTCTTAAATACATATCATACACAAAATATGTGCTAATCGCCTATTTACGTTATTGGTAAGCTTCCAGTTAAGAGCAGGCTATTCTTAGCAGTTAAATTTGGGGGGAGTCACAGTAATGAGCGGACTTTTGAATGCGTGCAGGGAGCGGGTGGGGGGGTCAGCACCCCTAACCCCAAGTTGTTCCGCTGGATGTAAACAGGAAAAGAATGGCATGCTCATCTGTGGGCCTCACTAGCCCATATCCCAGAATCGTACCTAATTAGGCCACCCGGCTCTTATTTACATGAACACCCTTCAGCAACACTCACTTCCCGTTTCCTTTCATAACCCACTTCTCAACGCTGGGCTCTGGGCGTCACTGTCATGCTCTTTCTACAGCGGGTTGATGGTAAACCTCTGATAGAGAAATGTGTTCTAAAAATAAATAGGGCACAGGCTGAAAAACATGCGTTTAAAATACTGTGAGTTTGCCTGGCTGGCATGGCTCAGTGGTTGAGCATCCTATGAGCCAGGAGGTCATAGTTCAATTCCCGGTCAGGGCACAGGCCCGATTGCAGGCTCGATCCCCAGTGGGGGCGTGCAAGAGGCAGCCGATCCATGATCCTCTCTCACCATTGATGTTTCTCTCTCTCTCCCTCCCTCTCCCTTCCTCTCTGAAAACATCTTTAAAAAAAAATAAAAGCAAAACCAGGCTCTCAGATGCTACTCAGAGTCACGTGACCTCTGATCTCATGGGAAACCTATGTCCTCTCCCGCTTTAATGACAAATAGAGCTAAACACGAGCCCAGGGCTCGCTCTCCTGGCCCAGCTGCAGGCAGAACTACTTTGCTCGCCGGGAAGAGTGGCAGGTCCGTCCACAGGTCTGGGCGGCTCGCCTCACCTGACGGGGAGGCCAGAGCTTCCAGAAGCAGGTGGACAGACAGACGGAGGTCCCGAGCTACCCCCGGGACTGCACTGTTTCTGCAGCTGCCTGCAAGCAAGCTCTCGCCGTGGCCTTGGAGTGACACAGACGCTGACGGGTAAAGAAAGTTCCTCTCTCCATCCCGCGTGCTGGCGGGAGGCCAGGGAGGCTGGGTGGGAGTCAGGCGCGGGGAGGCAGGATGCGTGGGGGCCTGCCGGGGAGTGTGGGGTTCTGTGTGAACATTTCTATTGGTGAATAGGTTACTTGAATTGCATTACCACTCAGTTTAACACCAAACGAACTCGCACTCTCGGGTTCCAGACGTGGTGACTCTCTGCAGGCGGGGCATTGGTTACAGAGGGCTGGTCAGGGCGAGGCTGGGACCTGGGACTGGCCCTCGGGGGGCCTAGAGAGGGCCCAGCATTGGCCAGGAGAAGGTTCTCACCCCTGAGGTCTGGCCCCTCCTCGGGGGCGGGGAGGGCTGTGGCAGGGCCACGGGCCAGGTCCTTCCAGGAGGGCGGGAGGAGACGGTGCTGCAAAGGTCTCAGGACAGCCCTGCCCCAAGCTCCCAGTGAGCTGTGTCAGTGACCTGCGCTGGTAGGAAAACTGCAGTGTTTGTTTTATGTCAGAGAGGGAGAGAGAGGGAGAGAGAGACGAACATCAATGATGAGAGAGAATCACGGATTGGCTGCCTCATGCATGCCCCACACAGGGGATCGAGCCCGCAACCTGGGCCTGTGCCCTGACCAGGAATTGAACTGTGACCTCCTAGTTCATAGGTTGACGCTCAACCACTGAGCCATGCCGGCTGAGCTAAAAACTTTAGGTTTAATAAAATATTATAAGAAACACCTGTAAAGAAACAACTACTAAAAACGCGCAGAAACAATTTCCTAAAACATTCTGTCTAGAGCAGCGGTTTTCAACCTGTGGGTTGCGACCTCTTTGGGGGTTGAAAGACCCTTTCACAGGGGTCGCCTAAGACCATCGGAAAACACATATAATTACATATTGTTTTTGTGATGAATCACTATGCTTTAATTATGTTCAATTTGTAACAATGAAAATACATCCTGCATATCAGATATTTACATTACGATTCATAACAGCAGCAAAATTACAGTGATGAAGTAGCAACAAAAATAACTTTATGGTTGGGGGTCGCCACACCATGAGGAACTGTATTAAAGGGTTGTGGCATTAGGGAGGTTGAGAACCACGGGTCTAGAGGATGTCCATGTCAGTCTCTCAGTCCCAGGGAGCTGATGGTTAGGATCACACACTCCGCGGCCCACGCGGCTCCTGGCGGGTGTACAGCCAGGGGCCGTAGGCTGGCCATTTGGCACAAAGGCGATCTCTGCTCATGCCCTTACGCCTGTCTGTCAATTACAGAGGCTGCAGGGACAGCTCCGCTTAAAGAGGAACACACTCTGAGCCACAAATAAATGAATTCTCCTGCAACTGTGATGGGTTCGTTACAGCGGCATGTCCGCCAGGACGGACGCACATCGCTTCTTGATGCTGAAGCTACATCCCTGACAACATCTTAAGCTCCCACAGCTGCGGCATCTATCTAATTAGGTGTATGATGACTTTGAGTATTTATACAACTTTAAAAGAAAGTTTCAAAACATTAAAAATGGATGTAATTTTTGTTTCCACAAGGAAGGAATGAAAAGAGCCAAACAACCAGGGAGGGAAGGAAGATGTGTGTGTGGAGTGTGGTGCTAGAGCATGACTGACTTCCGGAGGCAGCAGGCCCACCTGCAGGTGCCAGTCATCATCATCATCATCATCCCCATCATCGCCATCATCACCATCATCCCCATCATCATCATCATCATCATCATCGCCCAGTCTGTGTGGCTCAGGGGTTGAGCGCTGACCCATGAAGCAAGAGGTCACTAGTTTGATTCCCGGCCAGGACACAGGCCCGGGTTGGGAGCTCGATCCCCAGTAGGGGGCGTGCAGGAGGCAGCCGATGGATGTTTCTCTCTCATCAACGTTTCTATCCCTCTCCTGTCCTCTCTTTCTAAAATCAATAAAAAACCATACTAAAGTGTTTAGAGAAGCATTTTGCCCATAGTAAATAATAATAATGATAATAGCACAGAATGAAGAATGAGATGATAGCAGGTAAGAAAGCAGCTAAGCTCTGGAAGATGGAGGGGGTGGGTGAGCAGAGGAGAGACCTGGAGGCCGAGACCTGGAGGCAGGCCGCTTCACGGTGAGGTGGGCGGGCAGAACGGAGAGGCCCGAGGGCAGGAGGCGTAGCTCCTCTGACGGCCATGCAGCTGGGCCAAGCCATGTCCCGGGGGGACGGAGCCCTGCGTCCCTGCGAAGCCAGCACAGCGAGGCCACGGCCCCGCCACCCAGACAGGAGGTGGGTTTTCCAGGGACACCGAGGCAGACAAGCTCTGCACTCAGGACCCCAGGCAGCTGACAGGGAGGGAGAATGGAAAACAAAAGAATTTAATAGAAAAATTAAATTTAAAAAAAGCAAAGCCCACTTAAAGGGGAGACGTCCTCGCTGCCCCTATGGCCGTGCTCAGCTCCCAGACCCCGGAGCCGGCCTCCGAGTCCCCAGTGGAGGCTCAGGGCTGGTCTCTGGGGAAGCTGAGGAGCCTGAGAAAATGACGAGGCAGCCACCGGGCCTGCCACACGCGGGGCCGGGAAGAGCTGTGGGAGCTGAGGATGTCTCATCACTAAACACACACAGCCGGGGAGGAGGCACTGAAGGGAGGCAGAGTCCGCACAAATGGAAGTGCCACTGCTGTGATGAGGAACCGGGCAGAAAAATGTTTAAAAAATAAAAATACACTCGAGAGTTCATAAAAGTCTTGCATCCACCATCAAAAACCGAGCAGGACACTAAAAAGGGGAACATTCCTAGAACAAGAAACCCCTCGGAGATGAAGCGTCTGGTCGCAGACATAAGGACCTTGCAGGGCAGGGCTGGATGCTGACATCAAACTGTCCCAGAAAGGAGGACACCAATACAAAGGGAGAAGCACAGGGAGGAAAAGGAGAGGATGTGCCCGGGAGGCCGGGACGCGCCGCTCGCAGCAGCTTCGGAAAACACTCGTGCAGGAGAGAGCGCTGGAGAGCTCGCACAGCCACGCACAGGAGGGCTCTGCGGCAGGAGTTTCTAACAGAAATGGCTACAGAGCTTCCAGCGCCGCTCCTCACAAGAACTCAGCCAAAGCAGGTCATTAGGAAATGCACACAACCAGGATAAAAAGATGACAGAAGTTTCCAGAAAGTAAAGCAGGCCATATATACTAAGAAGACCATCAGAGGGCCACAGGGTCTCGGGCAGCAAAGGGCACAGAGACGAAGGAATGTCTTATAAAGTACTGAGGAACTATGACTTCGCCTTGGAATTTTATACCTAAACAAACTAGCAATCAAGGGTAAAATATATAACATATTTGTGTGTAGACACGCAGTCTAACCTTCTCCCCTCCTCACGGGGCCCGGTTTTAGTTGCAACAGCTAAAAATATTTACTTTTCTGTCTTCCCAGGCAGCTGGCAGTGGCCCTGAGTCCCAGGGTGGCCAAGAGATAATCCATTGCAGACGTTTCTAGACATATCCATGTTTTCCTGATAAAATACACTTGGCTGGCTCTGCTTTTGCCTCTCCTGCCCTCCTGCTTCCTGGAATGCAGACACAACGCCAAGCGCCACAGCAGCCATGGTGAGACCAGGAGGCAGTAAGCGTAAGGGCAGAGGTCAACACGGAAGCCTGGCAGCTAGACACAACAGGAAGGGCCTGGGTCCCTCACAGTGTCACTGACCGCTTCGCCGCTCACTTCCCAACTGCGTGCTAGGTAAAGGAGAAGAAAAAGAGAACTAAGGCATTGCTGTAGTCAGCTTTTTTGTTATCTGCAGGTGATGCACGCATTCTAACAAATTCTAAAAAACAACAACAAAATTACCTGCCACACAGCCTTCTTGGGGAAGTTACCAGAAATCTGACCCGCAGAAACCAGGAATAAACTAAGAAAGAGAGAGTTATGGTGCTCCCGGAACAGCTGACACAGCCCAGGAAGGGTGCGGGGGGAGTTTCCAGTGTCCCGGAGAGAAGGGTAGCGACAACAGCTACACTGCTTGCCTGAAAAGCATGGGAAAGGCTCAGAGGGCTCCAGGAGAGAACATCCGGAAAAAAACAAACAGTGGATAGATGATCTGATACGTTTGATAATGTTGAAAGGAATATGATAGTTCCTCCTGAGAGTGTGAAAATAGAGATGAGTGCATGAGAAACAAAGCAAAACATGTAAAAACCAAAGCAATCGTTAACTCCAGGAAAAACAAAAAGTTGCCGGAGGGATGAAACGGAATCACAGAGCGCTGGGTGGCTCCCTGCGAGCAGTATTCGCATCCTCGCCGTGCAAACATTGACTATTGCTTTGAAAATGATGGCAATGCCTCTTGGAAAGGTGGGAGGAAGCGAGTGAGTGTGGCTGGGCAGAGGGAGCGGGAATGAGAAGGAAGAGGCTGGAGAGAAAGAGATTAGGGCAGCCAGAGGTTTGGGTTTTCTTTCCCCAACAGAAAGCCACGGAAAGCCACTGGAGAGTTAATCAGGCAGCCAAGGAAAGCCACTGGAGAGTTAATCAGGGAGCCACGGAAAGCCACCGGAGAGTTAAACAGGGAGCCACAGAAAGCCACCGGAGAGTTAAACAGGGAGCCACAGAAAGCCACCGGAGAGTTAAACAGGGAGCCACAGAAAGCCACTGGAGAGTTAAGCAGGGAGCCACGGAAAGCCACTGGAGAGTTAAACAGGGAGCCACGGAAAGCCACCGGAGAGTTTTAAACAGGAAGCCACGGAAAGCCATTGGAGAGTTAAACAGGAAGCCACGGAAAGCCACTGGAGAGTTAAACAGGGAGCCACAGAAAGCCACGGGAGAGTCGGAAATGAGAAGGAAGAGGCTGGAGAGAAAGAGATTAGGGCAGCCAGAGGTTTGGGTTTTCTTTCCCCAACAGAAAGCCACGGAAAGCCACTGGAGAGTTAATCAGGCAGCCAAGGAAAGCCACTGGAGAGTTAATCAGGGAGCCACGGAAAGCCATGGAGAGTCAAACAGGAAGCCTGCACGGTCCAGCTCATGGCTGAGGATGGCGACTGTGGCTGTGGGGATGGGAGGAGCACTGTGCAGGGACAGGCGGGGAAGGCAGCAGACCGGGAGGGGCTGCCATGCCGGGGGTCAGAGGGTTCTGCGGAAAAGGGAGAAAGAAGACGGAATGTGTCTTGGAGGTTGGTGGCTGATGGAGAGAAAGGGACGACTTAGGGGTGCCTTTCTGGGCATTCCCATGTGGCACCTGGAGAAGACAAGGGGGTGTTATTCCTGGGCTGGGAGCCCTGGGGCAGGAAGGAATTCAGAAGCAGGAGGTTTGGGGTCCAGGGCCTGTTTGGACCTGTTGGGGCGGACAGCCGTTGAAGGGCACAAGCAGGCAAAGGCTCTGGGGCTTGGGGACAAACCCCAGGACAGACTCTGCCTTTGACACGCTGATTCCTCCCTTTTTCTTGCCAACACGGACAAATGCTCCCTGTCCATGTGGATGTTTAAGCACCTCGAGGCTATGATGGGGCGCTGCCGGAGCTGAGACTCGAGATCGAGAACCCATTGATTTAGGACTGGACATGGAGAAGGCGGGTAAAGAAACAGTAAGACGCCGGGTCATCACAGGAAGCCCGACCAGCTGGCTTTCTGCCCGAGTCCCCCCTCTCCTAAGAAAAAGCTCCCCCCAGCTGCAGTCACAACATAACAACAGCCCTCCCCCCTCCGCTCCCACGCAACGCCTCCCAGTAGTGGCTTGACTGAGTGAACGTTTTCCTCTCAACACTCTCACCCATGCTCAGTGCACTTGGTGTGCGCGCACAGAGCACGTGCTGAGTGCAAGGCCACCCGGGCACAGTGGGAGTCTGTGTCCGTTTGTAAAAAGTCTTTCTCAAGGAACATTCACAGGGACTCATGTGCAGAAGTTTTTCAAAACACTGCCGGGCCCTGATTTCATGTGCCGGCCACAGAGTTCTTCACTGAGTCAGCAGTGCCCCTGCCCGCTTTTCTCCCGGCTTCCTCCTGGCTTCCCCCTGCCCCCTCCCCCCT
>NW_006284618.1:5523847-5524916 GCF_000327345.1 Myotis davidii | reverse complement strand
CCGTCCTTCCTCCTGGCTTCCCCCTGCCCCCCCCTTCCCCTGGCTTCCCCCTGGCTTCCTCCTGGCTTCCCCCTGGCTTCCTCCGGGCTTCCTCCTGGCTTCCCCCTGGCTTCCTCCTGGCTTCCCCTTGGCTTCCCCCTGGCTTCCCGCAGCCCCAGCCATTCATTCTCCAGAGCTGACTTGCTGGCTGGGTTTCAGCGCGAGCTGGGCTCTGCCGCATGACAGTGGAGGCGGCGGGGCGAGGAGGGCGCAGAGTAAAACGTACCAGAAGGTGGTAAGGGGTTGTGATGGAGGCCGGTTGTGGAGGAAGAACCGCCTGTGCACAGAACCCCAGAACCGCCAAGTTGGGGATGGGGGGACTGGGCACAGCCATCACTCAGGGGCGGACCCACAGCGCCTCTAGCGGCCGAGAGGCGGCGGTGGCAGGGGAAGCCCTTACACAGACACCTGCTGGGTGAGTGCTCTCCATGCCCCGCGAGGACCCACAGGTGCCCCTTCCCGGGGAGAACTCGGGAGCCGGGTCTATGGAACAGCTGCGGTCGCCACACTCGGCTTCCAAGTGAGCCGTGGCCTCAGGGCTCACTCGCAGCCTAGGAGCCGACCACGCGGCGGGAGGCGGAAAATTCTGCAAAAGGTTGGCCACCGCGGGCAGCTGGGAGCGACCGGCCCGGGCTTAACAAGAGGAAAGAAAACTACAGAAAACAAGAGTCGATTTTTAAAAAACGGAGACCGCCGTGGGGCTCAGCAGGCCCACCTGCGGGGAAGGGGATGCCCGACCCGTGTCCGTGGGGAGGAGGGAGGGAGGGAGCCTTGTGGAGGGGCTGCCCGGAGCCTGGGGTTGGGGCGCGTCACTAAGGAACCGACCGGGTAAGATGGCCCGTGAGCATCACCCCCGGCGACACGTGTACTAACCGTCAAGACCCAGACCTCAGGCAAATGACACCCGAGAGGGAGGGGAGGGGGCGCAGCCCGGCTGAGCCCTCTGGGCTACGTGCTGGGGAGGCAGCCAACTCCTCCTCTCCTCCCGGGAACTGGCACCTGGTGGTGGCGGGGCGGGGTGGGGGTAGGG
>NW_006284618.1:5512326-5522970 GCF_000327345.1 Myotis davidii | reverse complement strand
GCCCCAAGCCCCCCATGCACGTCTGGGCCTGAGAAATAAACCTGGACGTGCCGGCGCGGCGCCGGGCAGCCGGCTTTGGAGGTGTGGCCGTGGATTTTACGTGGGCACAATGGACTCACGTTTCTTGTCTGTGGCCTGGACCCAGAAAAGGATGCAGGGCGGCGCTGTCCTCACACTTCCCCGCGTATGAGAAAGGATCTGGGTTTGACTTAAAAGCACAGGTCTGCGAGCTCCCACGCCATTGGAAGGAGACTCACGCGGGAGGTGGGCGCTTGGGCAACACCAGGGAAGTGAGTGGAGGGCCTGGCCTTCCAATCCCAGGTCTTGGTGGTCTCCTCCTCTTCCGCCTGAGAGCCTGGCTTAGCTTTTCAAGTGGGACTTGGCCTTGGGGACCCCGGGAGCAGCAGGGAAGGGGCCCTCAGACTCAAGGAGCTGGGCGTATCCAGGACGTGTCACCCACCTTGTGGGGCTATGCTGATCCCCTGCCTGTGACTTCTCAGAACCAAAAGGGTTAAGGAGCTAATGCCACCCCACCCCCACCCAGCCCGATCATTAAAGGGGCTCTCAAAGAGGGGCTGGGCCTGAATAGCCCTACACCTGAGGACATCCCATCTCTTAGCATCTCTTCCACCTGGAATGTAACTGTGCTCCCTGTCTCCTTCCCACCCGCAGATTTTCCTAGTGTTCCCAAGAACCAGGGCAAACCCCTCAACAGCCCAGCCCGCCTGGTTCAGTGGTTGAGCTTGACCTATGAACTAGGAGGTCACGGTTCCATTCCCAGTCAGCACATGCCCAGGTTGCAGGCCCAGTCCCCAGAAGAGGGCGTGCAGGAGGCAGCCAATCCATGATTCTCTCTCATCATTGATGGTTCTATATTTCTCTCCCTCTCCCTTCCTCTCTGTAAAAATCAATAAAATATATTTTAAAAAACATATTATTTTTAAAGCCATAGGCACTGGTCCAAGGTCCCCCTCACAGGGCCAGGGCATCTGGACGCTCCACCTGGAGCGGCCCAGGTGAATCCTGCCACTTGCCGGCTCTGGGGGCTCCTGTCTTCGTACACCCACTCGCTCCAGCAGCATCAGCAACACTGAGTTAGGGACCCGGGAAAGCAAACTAACGAGCAATGCCTCTTGCCTTCCAAGGACACACTAACTAGATCACGGCTATTGAACCGTCTGAGCTGGTCACCGAACCTGTTTAATAACAACCTGATTGTTAACTATGACGTTATTTGTTGCCTCCTCCACCAAATCCACGCATCCTGCTAACATGCTTCCCATGCAGGATTCCACTGACAGCCCCGCCTCCAGGGGCGGACGAGGAAAGGGAGGGATGCGGAAACCGCAGGGCACAGGGCTCGGTCGCTTTCCTGGGGTCACGGGCTGAAGAGCGAGTCAGCACCCAGGCCGGATGTGGGCCCACAGCCTGTGTCTGTAGCTCTGACTTCAAGCTGCAGGGTCAGCACGGATCCCGTGCAAGTGAGACGCAGACCTCCCAGGGCCGAGCGGGCACTCAGCCAGCGGAGGCCCTGCCTCCTGGGCCGTCTGTGGGTTAAGAAGCCAAACCCCCTGGCATTTGCCCTGCACATCTTCTTGGAAGGTCAGGGAGGCGTTTTAGCAAGGACACGGGGATTCCGACACTTCGGTTTCACACCTTTCGGGAACCCTGGGCAGGAGAATTAGAAATTGTTTCCTTCGAGGTCAGCGGGACAGGCTTGCTTTCAGGTGAGCGCAGCTTGCGGCCGCCCTCCCCAGTATTCTGGCTGGTCACACGGTGTCTTCATAATGGAGCTTACAGGTGCTCTGCCCGGGCCTGGGCCCTCACCCTTCTCTTTTAATATTCAGCTATTGCAGGAGTTCTTTTTTTAAACCTGGTAGTTGCAAAGTTCTCTCCAAAGGGCTAAGTGTGTCCCAGGATGGTCCGTGGCTGTTTTTGACCAAATGAAGCCAACAGCCCATGCAGGGCGGGGAGGGGAAAGAAAGGCCGAACAGGGAGGCCTCGCTACGCCTCGATTCCTCCAGCTTCTAACTCACGCCCTGCGCGGGGAGGCCGCCTGGGCCCGCGCTCCATCCTGGACGACTCCACGGGCCTTCTCCACCAAATCCACGAGGCAGAGAGCGCGTCTGCTCCTGCAGCCGGCCTTGGGGTGGGAGCTCTGCCTGCCCGTCCACAGGAAGTGGAGGCCGTGGCGTTCTACCCGGGACTGTTAGGCCGTGGCGGGGTCAGAGGCCAGGCTGCTGTCACAGCTGCAGATGGATGGCCCGTGGTCCTTCCTGTCGGGAACAACAGACCTCCGCAGCCCCGCTTCCTGTGCGCTATTCTGGGCGCTCACAATGAACAGGGCGCTCCTTTCTTACCCAAGTGACATTGAGCTCCACCCGCTGGAGGACAAGCGGATGAAGAGTGGGGGCAGCTTTCCCCGAGCCAGGGCTACCCCAGCAAAGGGTCGGCCTCCTTCTGACGCAGCTCACAGGGCAGCCTCCTCTGTCGGGCACAGCACCCCGCTTGCTGCAAGATACACACACAGGCCATGACCCCCCGATTACGGTTCTTGGAGCTCTTTCTTATTTCTTCTCTAGGGGAGACTGAAACTCACGACCCTCTCAGCCCGCAGGACCATGGGGTCCACTTCTCTTCCCCTGGCTCTTCTCACATCAGCAGCCATGGCCCTCCCCACCCCCCTCCTCAGAAGCCTGCTCCCAGGAAGCTCCTCTGGGCAGAGCACCCCCTCTCGGCTCTGACCCGTCCACTCCTGCACAGAATCAGTACTTAAGGAGCCGCCCAAACCCTAAGAAAGAAAGATCTCGGGGGGCCGAGGGGCTCACGGGTGTTCTGGGTCAGAAGAGATAGAAATGCCACTCAGGACGGCTCTCCCCGCCCCCCCATCTATACTCATCTGTGTCACCAGCCAATGGCCGTCCACTTGTCCTTCTGTGTATCTACTATGATGAGGAGCTCACTACCCACCCACCCCCAAAAGAGCCCATTTTAAAAAATATATTTTCATTGATTTCAGAGAAGAAGAGAGAAAAAAGAAACATCAATAATGAGAGAAAATGCCTCCTGCACACCCCACACTGGGGGTCGAGCCCAAAATCCAGGCATGTCTCCTGACAGGAATCGAGCTGCGACCTCCTGGCTCATAGGTCAAGCTCCACCACTGAGCCACACCGGCCGGGCTATTCTGTGCTCTTGAAACTGCAAATAAAACTGCAAATCACTGGACACTGGCCTCGTGTGCGGGAGCACAGCCCCGTTTCCCTTCACCGCTTTAGGCAAATCCCCCAACTTCTTTCACTCGCCCCCGGGGCCCCATTCTCACTCTTTAATCAGGTGTGTGCTCCTTTGGATCCTGTCCAGGGTCTTGCTTTTTCCTAAATCACAGAGGCCAACTGCGGCCACAGAGCTCGGAGCTGGGGAGGGGCCTGCCCGAGGCCCTGGGAAGCAGAGGCTGGTCTAGGCGGTGGGTCCCCCGCAGCTGAGGCCTCTAACTCCTCCTCAGAGGCCAGGCTGGTTCCTACTGGGGGGGGAGGGGGCGTCTCTGGATGGTGCTGGGGGGGGCGGGGGGGAGCTGCTGGGTGTGCCTCAGCTCGCCTGGGGTACAGGCAGCCTTTTCCCTCATGTCCTTGCTTCATCCCACTTCCTGGATGTCAGTCGCCACCGCTGCTGGGGGGGCCTTTGAGGCTGGCTCCTTCCTCCCAGGGCCACGGGGATGGGTTAGGCAGAAAAGCCAGCTCAGCATCCGGGGGCCTGGGGCCTGCCCTATGCTCTGGTCTGGGCTCTGATGTAGTTGAATTTTTTAGCAGTTTCCACGCATTTGGCCTTTGTCATCATCACCGCATCCTGACCGGGCAGCAGCCCCCCTGCCAACACCTGTCGGGGGACACACAGCACCCCTCGTCGGGGGACACGTCGCCAGCACCCCTGCCCTGCTATTCCTGAGCTGTCCTCGCCGCTGACTTCCTCAGCTTTCCCTGCCCTGGGCGGGACTTAAAAATGAAGAAAAGAAGCTGACCACGCCTTCCCGGCGCTGCTCCTTGTCCGGGGCTGAGGCGAGGGACAGGCCACAGCCCCGCTCTCTCCACCCCGGCCCTGTGATAGAGAGAACCCCTAAACCCATGCTACCAGCCCGCCTGGGCCCCCCAGGAGCCCATCGACCCCATGCGGGCCTGTGCACGACTCTCCCGGAGGCGGGAACAAAGGCTAGGGGTGACCTGCCCCCCCGATGCAGAGCTGGAGGAGGTACAGCCGGCCGGGGCTGCCCTGTCTAACCCCAAGGACCCTCTGTCTCATTCCTCCCCGATGCCGCGCGCCCTGACCGTGAGTCACGTCTGACCCCTTCCCTTCCCTCTCCCTCTGCCGTGCCCTTCTCATGAGTCAGCAAGTCCTGTCCATTCACCCCTGAGCCTGTCCCCTCCCCCCAGTCCCAGGGCTGGGGGACCAGTGCCTCCCCATGACAGTCCTGCCCCTTGTTTCCCTGCTCCCCCCCCCAACCCCCCCAGCCACGGCTCCTGCAGGGGCCCTTTAAGAACGAAAGTCAGACAACGCTGCCCGGGCCTCGCTGCCTCAGTTAGAGACCGCGTCTCCTCCAGGGGCGTTCGGTGGGTCCCTCTGCACTTGGGACTTCTGGTCCCTCTTTGGGATTTGGCCACAGCCCGTGCTCCTAGCCTCGTCTCTCACCTCAATACACAGCCCAACCTTCAGCCACATGGGACACTGCATTGGAAGTGTTTATGTCCGGCCAGTGTGGCTCAGTGGTTGAGCATCGACCTAGGAACCAGGAGGTGATGGTCCGATTCCTGGTCAGGGCACAGGCCCGGGTGTGGGCTCGATCCCCAGTAAGGGGCATGCAGAAGGCAGCCGATCCATGATTCTCTGTCATCATTGATGTTTCTCTCTCCCTCTCCCTCTCCCTTCCTCTCTGACATCAATAAAAACATATTTAAAAGAAGAGAAAAGCAAGTGCTTAGCACGTCCTGGTTTCCGTATGTGTCTCCCAGCGTCAACGCGCTTCTGCCCTCCCGCCAGCTGCCTCCCCTCGGGCTGTCTGCCCTCCGCCTGCGGCAAATGGAGGCGGCCTCTTCTCACTTGCTGGGTTCTGTGTGTCCCCTGCCAGCGTCACGCTGACCACCTTGCACTGCAGTGACCGCTGTGGGAGTGTCTGCCCGTTACACAGAGCGCCCCCTGGAGGTCGGCCCCTTGTCTTGCTCGCTGTTGTCTCTCACAGGCCCCGCCTCCCCGCAGGGGGGGGGGGAGGGAAATGGGGGAGGGCAAGAATGGACCAATTTCCCCGCCGACTGGATAAGTGAACCCACGTGTGACCATGCGCCCCCGGGTCTTTAACACGCCTCCTCTCTACGCAGCCTCGCGTCCAGGTTCCAGGCCCCGTGCCCTCGGTGACCCCGGGCCAGTGGGATGGTTTCTGTGGTCCCAGGAGGCACGTGGCTGTGACTTTCCCGCATCTTCCTCCGGGGACCTCCGTGATGTTTCCGGTGAGGGCCCGTCGCCATCGCGCGCCTGTCAGAACAGACGTCCACGGGGCTAGCAATCTGAACCGGAGCCATTGTTCCGTTTTCTAAAGGCTTCGGGTTTCCGCGAGGTCGGCGGCTTCTGCTGCTCCTTCTGGATGTAATAAGCGCAGCGCGAACCTCTTCTGAAGCTCACAGCCCAGGGCGCCTGGCGGTGCTGGTCAGACAGCGGGCGGAGGAGGCGGTTAGCGGCGAGATGACCAGCCCGGAAGAGCAAACGAGAGAGAGCGTGAGCCGGGACATTGAAACCAGAATGTGTCGGAGGAACTCAGAGCGCCACGCGGAACGGCCGCGGTCACAAAATCAAATGTGATGGTTTTTATAAAACGATGATCCCATCCGTCAGGGAGCCCCTTCCCCCGTGGCTGCCAGGAACCCTACCAGCTCTGGTCCTGAGAAACGAACATCCTGCTCCACCAGGAAACGCTGTCTCCCGGGGAGGGTGCAGACAGCCTCGTGTGCCCCTGGGAACGCGGCCGCAGAGGCGAGGAAGCGGAGGAAGCGGGAGCCGCGAGGGGGGAGCCTGTCCCGGGAGGCGGCAGCGTCCTTGCAGCCCCGTCCTTCCAGGCCCCTTTCCAGCAGCGAGGGAGCCGCAGCGTCCCTCAGGGGCGGGTGGTGGAACACGGATTCCACGTCCAAGTGCATTGCTCAGGGCTACCAGACGCATTACCCGCAAGCATGGCTTTGTGATTCAAAACCGGCCACTCTGCCCCGCCGGCCAGTGTGGCTCAGTGGTGGCGCGTCAATCTATGAACCAGGAGGTCAGGGTTCGATTCCCAGTCAGGGCACAAGCCTGGGTTGCTGGCTCGATCCCCAGTGTGGGGCGTGCAGGAGGCAGCTGATCCATGATTCTCTCTTATCATTGATGTTTCTATCTCTCTCCCTCTCTCTTCCTCTCTGACATCAATAAAAATATATTTTAAAAAAACAAAACCTGGCCACTTCTGCCCCGAGGCACGGACAGAAGCAAGTTGCTGCTTGTTCTCCCCCAGCAGAGTGTGGTCCCCAGGCCTGGGCTGTGGGTCCCGCTGGGCTGTGAGGCCGGCCGCCATGCGCTCTGTCCTGGAGGGGCCGCCTGGAGACAGAGGTGCACAAGCCTACAAGGGAGCAGGGTGTGTCTCATGCCACCCCCCTCCAGCTCGCCCCCTCCATCCCCGCCCGCCCTGTCCCGACGTGCCCTTAGGCCTTAGCAGGACAGACACCAGAGGTCTGAGCGTGCCGCCCCCCAGAGCTGAGCCGCCTCCTCGGCTGAGACTCGTGGCAGTTGACCTATTTCATGGCTCATTCTTTGACCTACTTTTGAATTCTGTTTGGAAACTGACACAAAGCCTCGGGGTCCCTGCGGAGAGAAGAGGAGGCAGCACACCCACCGGCGAGGACACGCCCGGAAAGCCAGCCCCTGGGGTTCTCCAGGGGGAACGGCTGTTTCCCCAACACAACGCACCCCCCCCCCCCAATAAACCACCTAGCCAGAAAGTACTTAAAAGGTGTCCACGTCCTTTCAGGGGACCAGGGCTTTGCACTAATTTATTAGGTGCTGATTTTCTGCTGAAATCCCTTCCCTACTGGCAGGAGCACTGGTGTGCGAATCCGGGATTCAGAGGTCCCCCCACAACCCACACACGTGGTGACCCCACAGGAGGCTGGTGGGATAAACACTCATTATCTTTCTTGTAAGAAAGAATTACACTCTGGGTAGCAGACGACTGGACATCCAGTCCCCAGCGATGCTGTGATCATGGCAGTGACCACGGATGGAGCATTTTATGGTCCGAATGCCTCCCACGTTGCATCTCTAAGCTTCCCTACAGCCCCTGAGGCAGGTTTCAGGTCCCATTTACAGATGGAGAACGAAGGCCAGGGTCCCTCCCTCCCAGGGCAGGCGGGCCATCTTGCCGAGGCCCCAGCACTGGGTGCCACTTTTCCTCGCTCTTTTCCAAGCAGAACATGGAACAGCCTGAGGCTCTGAAACCTGAGCGATGAGCCAGGTCCCGCTCCCGTCTCCAGACCTGAGGTTACATCCAAGACTGTTGCCTCTCCCCTCAGGGAGCGAGAGCTGCCGGGCCTCGCTTTATCTGGGCCCCGAGTGTGCTTTCTTTTAAAGAAATTATCTATTTATTTATTTACTAGAAGCCCGGTGCACAAAATTCAGCACTGGGGGTGGGTTCCTCAGCCCGGCCGGTACCCTCTCACAGTCCAGGACCCCTTGGGGGATGTCTGCCTGCTGGCTTGGGATCGGGCCTAAGCTGGCAGGCGGACATCCCTCTCACAATTTGGGATCCCTTGCTCCTTACCGCCCACCTGCTCTCTCCTTACTGTTCGGCTCCTGCGTTGAGTGTCTGCCTCTGATGGTCAGTGTGCATCATAGTGACCGGTCGTTCCACCGTAATGATCGCTTAGGCTTTTATTATATAGATTTCTGTCGTTAATCCTCACTTGAGGATATTTTTTCCATTAATTTTTAGACAGAGTGGAAGGGATGGGGAAGACAGAGAGAAACTTCGATGTGAGAGAGACATATAGATTGGTTGCCTCCCACACAACCTGGATCAGGGCTGGGGATTGAGCCTGCAACCAAGGTATGTGCCCTTGACTGAAATCAAACCCAGAGCCCTTCAGTCCATGGGCCAACACTATCCACTCAGCCAAACGGGCCAGGGCCTGACTGTGTTTTCTAGTCCACGCGTCACACGGTCTGCAGACCAGAGTCTGAAACTGTAGACGGCTCTCTCCCAGCCTCGGCCTGAACACGCCTCCTCCTAATCCGGCCCTAATCCCACCTGGGCGCTGTCTGCCGCCCTTTCCAACATCAAAGAGCAGCTGCCCCTCCGCATAGCGGCCGCCTGTGTTACCCCTGCCCCACGCGGACCCTCCACATGTCCCTTCCTCGCAGATCGCGGTCAGCAGAAGTGAAACTGGTTTTCACATCAAACCTGCACCCGGGGGAGGTTTATTCCTGGGGGTTGTGTCTCCCTCTGCCTTCTCAGCTGCTTCCCCTCGGGTCCCGCGTCCTGACGCAGATGCATGGGCCTCGCTTGCAAAGCCTTCGGCTTCTACATCTTTCTCAGCTGGACTTAAAGAGGCTGCTCCGTTGGCCCTGCTGAGACGGAGGACTTGGCCTGGAGCAGCGGTTCTCAACCTGTGGGTCGCGACCCCTTTGGCGGTCGAACGACCCTTTCACAGGGGTCGCCTAAGACCATCCTGCAGATCATATATTTACATGACGATTCATCACAGTCGCAACATGACAGTTATGAAGTAGCAACGAAGATAATTTTATGGTTGGGTCACAACACCGGACCTGGAGAGCCTGGGCGCTGCCCTGAGCCCGCTCCCTCTGCAGCCATTTCCCCTGCTCACCCCCCCTCCCAGGCTGCTGGCCTCTTTGCAAAGCTCTGAGCTCTGGCCCCTCCCCTGGCGCTCCCAGGAGCCTGTGGTTGGCCATGGTGGCCCTCTGGCCCGCACCCCAGGCCCTGCAGTGGGGTGCCCTCCTCGGGAAGGGCAGGTGGGTGTAGTTGGTGGGTGGGGAGGAGAACAGCAGAGGTTCCGATGTGTCAGAGCCGGGCAGGGACAGGGAGGCCGTGTGCGGGACGAAGACGCACTGTTCCCTGTGCGTTCCGCACATTTTCGCCTAATCTTAAAAAAAAGGGAAAATGTTGGGTTTCAATGTTTCGTTCTTTTAATCGCATTTCTTCCACTAGGAATGCTCAGCATTTGCCTGTGTGGACCAGTTCTCTCTTTCTATGAAGGGCTAGCTCACGTCCTGAGATCATCTTCCTTTTCTTTCTTTCCTTAATGTTTTAATTGGTTTCAGAGAGGAAGGGGAGGGAGAGAGAGAGAGAAACATCGGTGATGAGAGAGAAACATTGATCGGCTTCCTCCCATGCACGCCCTGACCGGGAATCGACCTCATGACCTTCTGGTGCACGCGACACTCCAAACCACCTGGCCAGGCAGCCGGGCAATAGCTCTTAGTGTTAAATACACACTTGGCAGCAGGTGACCGTTATCGGGCCCGGCATCACTCAGCCTCTGGCATCCACGCAATGCCTCAGTCACCAGGAAGCACAGTGGGTAGGACACGCGGCGTGGGTTTATTTCTTTATAAACCGGCAGCCGTGAGCGGTTTATAACCTCCCTCTCCCTGACCTCAGTGGGCAAGCCCCGCGCAGCCGAGAGGCTATTACACGCCCCTGTCGTGAGCAGGGGTGAGGGTGCTGCCTCTTCCCTGATCTGGGGGCAGCTGCCGCCCCCTGCAGGCCGGTCAGGCAAGCAGACACCTGAGCAAAGGCAGATTCCCTGAAAGCCGCCAGCAGGACGCCTTCTGGTCTTTCACTCCCGGCGGCGGTTTGTAAAAGGGTTTCAGTTCCTCCCTTTGCCTCCGCTGCAATGCAGAGCATGAACTCTTTCTCTTCCCTTTTAAGCTGTGCTAAGACCCCCGGGCACGTTGCCGATGCTGGAGGCACTCAAGTCTCTCCCTCCCTCCAAGTTCCCGAAGCGCCAAGATCTGGGACCAAGGCCCAGGCCCACCTGACAGGTCACAGCAGCATCCAGGTGAGTGTCAACCCTCCTCCTCCTCCCGCAGCATAGAAAATGGAAGGAGTCCCGCCTCCCTCTCCGCCGCCCCAGACAACGACCTCAGACGGTCTCCCCGGCCTGCGGCCCCGACAGACAGACAGGACGTGAGCAAACCCCTTCCTGGGGGCTCGCCAGCGAGGTTGCCTGGCTCCATGTGGAGAAAACATTTGCGGGAAGGTCCCGCCCAGCAGCCGGCCTGTGAGCGGAGGGCCCCCCCTCTGTACCCCGCCCCCCACCGGGAATCTCCCGGAGTTTCCTGCAGGCCCATCAGCCTGGGACAGACCAGGGGGCTGGACGGCTCCCCTCAGCTTTCATCCCGGGCGGCGGCTGGCTGGGCTCAGGGACAGCCCGTTCCAAGCGGTTCCTATTGAGCTAGACGTTCGCGGGGACTGCCAGGCCCTGGTGGGAGGCGTAGGGCCCGGACCTGCGGCGCGGGCTGGGGGGCCCGCTTGAGTCTCTCTGCAGCTCATTTCCTTTATTTTAACGTGCAGGCCGGCAGGCTCATGCAAACCCACCGTGAATCACATTCCAATGG
>NW_006284618.1:5511698-5512134 GCF_000327345.1 Myotis davidii | reverse complement strand
GGCTGCGTCCCACCCGCCTGGTTGCCACCTGGCCCAGTCTGAGACCGTCCGGCCAGCGATTTTGCCACCGATGGTGCTGAAGGGAGAATGTCCCCGGGGAAGGAGGAAGGAGGAAGGGAGGAGGAAGGGAGGAGGAAGGAGGGAGGAGGGAGGAGAGAGGAGGGAGGGGGGAGGGAGGAGGAAGGAGGACAGCTTCCAGCCTGGGTCTGAGGAGCATTTGCTGACTCACGCGGCGCTCGGGTCCAGGAAGCGCGTTGGCAGCAGACGCTGTGGAACAAGCCCAGCGTCCGTTTTTCCAGGATCCCGTTAGCAGCTGGCAGAGGGCAGGCAGCCAAGCAGTGGTTCCCGGACGTGCGGGCAGGAGGGGCCATGGCAGGAGCCGTGCCTCCTGTCTCACGTCTCACAGGGTCCAGTGTTGGGGGTCCGAGCTCGGGCA
>NW_006284618.1:5507653-5511293 GCF_000327345.1 Myotis davidii | reverse complement strand
CCCGGCCTCCACCACCATCGCCTGGGTCAGAACTGTCCGCAGAATCACCTGGTTCAGGCACCAAAGAATCAGCACGCGGCACGTGCTGGCGAGGACGGGAGGAAAGGGAGCCGGGCGGATTGTGGGAATGGAAACTGGTGCAGCCCTGAGGAAACAGCACTGATGTTCCTCAAAACAGTAAAAATAGAAGGGCCATCGGGCCCAGCAACTCCACTCCCGGGTGTTTGTCTGAAGAAAATAAAAACACTCGTTCACAGAAGAGATACCTGCATACCTGTGCTCACCGCAGTGTTATCTACAATAGTCAAGATGTGGCAGCAGGCCGGGTGCCGGCAGCAGACACGCGGATAGAACAGACGCGGACACACGCCCGGGCATAGGACTCGGCAATAGAAAAGAGTGAAATCTCGCCATTTGCAACAACACGAATGGACCGAGAGGGCGTGACGCTGAGTGAAATAAGGACAACCCCACACATCTCACTGATGCGTGGAATCTAAAGGACAAGGCAAACAAACAAACAAAACGGAAAGGAGACTGTAGACAGAGGAGAAGCTGATGGCTACCCAAGGGGAGGCTGATGGGCGAATCTTTTTTTAAGGAAGAGATACACGATTCGGTGGCATTTCGTCCCAAGTTAACTTTCATTTATTCTCTGCATCGTAGGGCTTAGCGTCAGGTTTGCTGAGGGATAAATTCTTCCCGGGCACGTTGGCCCCATCCGGCCACGGAGGGACGTAGATGGCAGCCGACACAACTCTGATTCTTAGGAAATGTCACAGACCCAGGGGTGGGTGGGCCCTGAACTGAAATTACTGGTTAGGAAGAGCTGTTGAAAAACGTTAAAGAAAAACAAATAAAAAAGGTACGGCAAGACCTTCTCCTAAGGAGCAAATTTCCTGCACTGACATCCATTCGATTGAAAGTGTTTTCCAATAAAACATTAAAAATGCAAATAGCAATTCCGTGTAGCATCCTGGAGGAGGCGGTCCGTCAGGGCCAGCGTGCACCTGCAGCACAAGCTCAGCCGAGCTGTGACGTTGTTTCTGGGCCTCAGAGGAACTTGAGAGAAAACACCGCCTGTTTGCAGAGAACCCTGTCTCTGGGACGGGTTTTTGCTGTAGTAACAGCTGGAATTCCCGGTCTTTCTGGCTCACGGTCTCAGTGCCAGGCTGGGGGGAGGGGGGCTGAGAGGGAAGCAGCCACGGCCCCTCTGTGTTTCTGAGGACACCCTCCCGCATGCACACGTGCGACAGGGAACAGGCATGTCGCGCCTGCTTTGGACCAGGGTCCTCCCAAGCACTCGCCTCCTGCTGAGTTAGTCCAGCCAGAACCGCCCTGGGAAGCAGGCACCATGTTCACACCCACGTCACAGGTCAGGACCCCGCGGCGAGGTCACAGAACTCCAGGTGCCAGGTTTTGGGTTTATCCTCTCTCACCTCCAAAGTCACCCTTTTGGCGGGCTATGCTGCAGGGGAGCTGGGAGCTCTGAGGAGTTCTCTTCCTCACCCTCCCTCACCCTCCCTCACCCTCCCTCACCCTCCTTCCCTCTCCCGCACCCTCCTGCACCCCTGCAGCAGCAGAGCCTTCGTGAGCCAGCTCCCTTGTACCCCAGGGAGTAGATTTCCAGCAATTCCATGGCATGGCACCCAGGACCTTCTCTGACACCTTACTGCTGTTCTCGCCTCCTCTCTGTCCACTCTCTTTACTTCCTTTTTTTTACAAAATGTATTTTTATTGATTTCCCAGAGGAAGGGAGAGAGAGAGAAAGAGAGAGAGAGAGAGAGAGAGAGAGAGAGAGAGAGAGAAACATCAATGATGAAAGAGAATCATCAATCACCTGCCTCCTATACACCCCCAACTGGGGATCAAGCCCGCAGCCTGGGCCTGTGCCCTGACCGGAATCGAACCGTCAGCTCCTGGTTCCTAGGTTGACCCTCACCATTGAGCCACGCTGGCCGGGCCCATTCTCTTTACTTCTCTGTAGCCCATCCCCCGCCACCCACCGTCCTGGTTAATAATGACGCACATTAAACGTCCCTGTGGGAGTCGCTGTGTGGCTTCTCGCTCCTGGTTGGATCCTCAGGGCACAGCCCAGCTGTGACCCCAGGTCAGCGCCTCCTCGCGTGGGCACCTCCTCTCGCTGGGTGGATGGCACAGGCTCTGGTGCGAGGAGCCCCGTGTGTGATCCCCACAGGAGGGCAGGGGGAGGGGGGAGGTCTCAGGAGGGGGCCTGAGGCTGAGTTTTTACAGAGTCGCCCCGCGGACATGTGAATGACATTGACCCGGAAAAGGTGCCACCTGCTCACCGCCCCCCGCACCCCGAACTTCCTTCTCTTTCCTCGGGGAGTTTTGGGTGTTCAGGACCCTGACCCTCTCTCTGCCCAGTTTCCCGCTTCTCTGGGAACAGCCTGCTCCTGGGCATTGGGAGGGCGGGCCCTGACCTGGGCGCTAGGATGCGGCCGAGGGCACCTCTGAGGCTCCGGCTGGGCCGGGCGGCATTTCTCGCTGAGCTGCTCCATTCAGAACACAAAAGACATAACAGAGAAATGCTTGACTTTTTGTAATAATTGCATTTATTTCCACTTTCGATAAAAACTAGTTGGTTCTTAACTCCCCAAACCACGTGGATAAATGACAAACGTAAATGTTGGGAGGGCGTGTGGCAGCCGGGGAGCCCGCCGTGTCCAGCCATCGGCTGTCCCAGGGCGCGGCTGCGAGGACACGGAGGTCCCTGCGCTTCCTCCCGTGAGCTGCCCGGCAGCAGCCTGGACACAGGCTCTGGCTGAGGGGAGGTGCGGGGCGGGGGCGGCGAGGGCTGAGTCCCAGGTCATGGGCACTTATCCGGAGCTGCCTCCAGCACTCGGCACCGCGTCCAGAGGCCCTGAGGCCCCACACGGTGACCGGGCGCAGACTGGCACAGCTGGCAGAATCTGGGGCTGGTTTGTAAAAAGCGATGCATTTGGAAATTTGATTAAAAAAATAGAACCCCTGGGACCTGAGCCCCCGGGAGCGAGCGAGGCCTTTCTGCCGGGTGGGCATGGGCATGGGGAGGGGGAGGGGTCAGAAGCAAAAGGGAAAGCTCGGAAATACGAAGGGAAGGGGTCTGGCGGGGTAGTGACCGGATCGCCCCCTGGTCTGCGGAGCCCCGTCCTCGAGTGCCATTGGTCCTGCCTGTTTGGGCCAGCAGTTCGGGAGGCGGGGCTTTCCTTTATGCAAAAAATAAAAAAAATCATCCAAAGTAAAAATCAGTGTTTGCCGCCGTGAAGATGGGCCGTTTAATCGTGTGTCCAGCACTGGAGCCATCCAGGCCCGGGCAGGGGCCGGCAGGCCGCCTGGGTTAGACGGCGTTCCGCTGAAGCAGCTGGTCCAGTAATTGCTGGGGAAGAGGAGACAGACGTCAGGTGCCGAGCACACCTGGGCCACACACATCACACCTGCTGGCGGCCACAGCACACCTGGGCCACACACATCCACCTGCTGCCGGCCACAGCACACCTGGCCACACACATCACACCCGCTGCGGCCACAGCACACCTGGGCCACACACATCACACCTGCTGCGGCCACAGCACACCTGGGCCACACACGCATCACACCTGCTGGCGGCCACAGCACACCTGGGCGCCACACACACAGC
>NW_006284618.1:5499331-5507482 GCF_000327345.1 Myotis davidii | reverse complement strand
CGGCCACAGCACACCTGGGCCATGCACACATCACACCTGCTGGCGGCCACAGCACACCTGGGCCGCACACACATCACACCTGCTGGCGCTGGGCCGTTACCTTTTTGAAGACTTCCGCACGGAGTCTGTTACTCTGTAAGATCACCCTTTTCTTCTGTTCTTCTTTTTTCTTTCTGACTTCCGGCAAGTTGTTGTAGATTCTGAAACAGATCCAGGAAACACTGTGAATGGTAGCAAGACAATGTGTGTTGGAGGGGCCTGCAGCCCGCCTGTCAGAGGCGCCTCCATCTCAAAGGGGAGCTCTGCTCACGGGTTCTCATGAAAGTCCACACTTCCTTGTAAAACCAGGGGTTCCAAACCGACTGCCTAGCCATGCCGAGGGCCAACTTGCCCCCACATGCCACCATCCACTCGGCGTTTGCCACCCTGTGACCCAGGAAAGCAGCAGCAATGGACGGAGGAGCAGGACTGGGTTGGACTCACACACACACACACACACACACACACGTGTGCATGCGTGTGTGTGTCTACCCCTCAGCCACTGTCTCCTACGTAACCTGCTTCCAAACACAATGCAGGCAAGCGGAGGGTGCTCATGTCGGGGAGTAAAATTGGGTGCTCCCAAGGGGCAGATGAGCCCCCCCGGGACCCTCTTCCAGATGCTTCTTTCCTACCTCCCAACAGAAGAGTTTCCGCACGGATGCCAGACAGAATTCTCTGGAATCCACGGCAGGCGCGCTGCCTGTGCCCGGCTTTTGCGTGGCCACCCCTGGCGCTTGGTGAAACGATGGGTGAGGCTCAGCCGTTGAGCTTCTACCCAGGAACCAGGAGGTCACAGTTCAATTCCCGGTCAGGCACAGGCCCGGGTTGCGGGCTTGGTCTCCAGTAGGGGGCGTGCAGGAGGCGGCCGATCAATGATTCTCTCTCATCACTGATGTTTCTCTCTCCCTCTCCCTTCCTCTCTGACATCAGTATAAAAAGAAAAAAAAAAACCAAAAAACACCCAGCTCTTCCTCGCGTTGGAAAGCCAGGCACGTTCTGCTGACCGGGAGCTGCCGTGGGTAACAGTCTCGCCAAGTGGAACAAGGCTGGTGCTGACAAAGCGGGCACCTGCGTTATTGTGGTTCCTGGGCCCTCGGCTAATGGCGCGACATGGACTGTCTCATAGGCCGCACCTGTCGGGAGAAGCGTGGGGTCCCGCGGTTACGAGGTGAGGAGCCCAGGCCCCAGCCAGGTCAGGAGACTCGCGGACTGGATCTCCGTCTGTTTGACTTGGCCCAGCACTGTCCCCCAGCCACGGAGCACAGTGACCCGGGAATACCGGCGCCTGGCACGGAGCCTGGCTCACTGTGGGCATCCGCATGGTCTGAATGGAGACAGGAGCCATCGTCACCTCCACAGGGACCCATCCCCTGGACACTGAGCATCAAATCCCCGAGGGGTGTTTCAGGGGACAATCCCCCCACTCACCCTGGGGCCTGTGATGCAGAATTTATTACATTTTATGTATGTATTTATTTATTTAATCTTCACCGGGGGGTATTTTTTGCATTGATTTTTAGAGAGAGTGGGAGAGAGAGAGGGAGAGAGGGAGAGAAGGGGAGAGGGAAAGAAAGAGAGAGAGAGAGAGAGAGAGAGAGAGAGAGAGAGAGAGCGCAAAACATTGATGTGAGAGAGCACATTGATTGGCTGTCTCCCGCACACCCTGACTGGGGCCGGGATGCGCTATCCCTAAGCCACACCGTCCAGGGCTGATGCCGTGTTTTCTTAAAAGACCTTCCTAAGTGAACTATGCTCATCCACGTAATAGACCACTTTGCAGAGTTAAAACCCGTGAGGAGAGCCACCCGCATTCATATCTCCTTACAAGGCAGCCCGCACAGACGTGTCATAAAGTGAAAACGTAAAAGCAGGCCGTGGGCAGATGAACTACAGCGTGGTCCCTCTTAGGGCTCAACGCCAGATCGCGGGGTCGGTACAGACCAAGGATGGCAGAGGCGCCGGGGAGGGTGCGCAGGGCTGGGACCTGGGTGTGTCTGGAGAGGGACCCAGAGAGCGGGTGCTGGGAGGGGGGGGGATTAGCGGGTCACAAAGGACTTGAGCTTCAGCTCCATTATTTGAACGTTTTAAATGAAAATGTAACATAGCAATATAATTCATAACAAAGGATGCAAAAGAAAAGAGCACCAGTGTGCCCCGGGGTGGGGGTGCGGTCTCGGGGGCCGGCCAGAGCCCACCCAGGCAGCCCACGGAGAGAGGGAACTGGTCTCGACTCCATGGAGACCGGCCTCTGGCGAGGGGAGCGGCCTTGGGGGCCATCCCCTCGCTGGTCTGTCCCGTCCCAGCCTCAGTTTCCACGTCAGCACACGCTGGGGCTGTACGCTCTGCCCGCGGACGCTGGCCTGACCTCGATGATTTCAGTCGGACGGCGCCCTGAGAGCGGCGTTGGGTTTGGGGACCGAGAGGGAAGGATTTGGCGGAATTTCCCCCCTAAATTGAAAGGGAATGCTTTTGGCATGAGGTCTACACAACTTCGCACTTCTAACCCAGCCAGCCGCACAGCGCAGCGGCCTTTAAAAAACCTGCTAGGACGCCGCAGAGAAGAGCAGGCCGTTAATGGGACGGTCCCCCTTCGCCGCCCGCTCGCGTCTTTATTTACAATGAGGTCTCCTAGCCCTGGTCCAAGTTGGCTCATGTCACAGGGACAACATAATCACGGCCGAGGCCGGGGCTCTGCCGGGGGAGCTGGGTCCGGCCCGCGTGGTGCTCTCTCTAAGTGCCCTCTCCATCTGGCTTAATTATTATAATTCTTCCCAGCGCGAGGTACTTCGTTATAAGTTAATGGCATTTTGCTTGCATGAGCTTGGCCGACATTGCCGAGTTATCACATTTCCATGAGGAGGCCAGAGCCGGGAAGAATGGAAGCCTTTGTGTGCACCGGGTGGGGGAGAGCTGGTGGGCGTCTAGAATAGCAACCGGCGGGTTTGCTGGCATCTCCCCACCCAGCCCAGCCCAGCCCGCCCGGCCGGGAGGGAGGGAGGGAGGGAGGGGGCGCCAGGGAGCAGGCCCGTGGCCCTCAGTGGCTTTGCGGCCCCCACGTGCCACCGGCCCCCACATGTGGGCCCTTTTCCGCAGCCCTGAGCACCGAGGCCCTCGGGAAGCAGCTTCCTCCTCCGCATAAATGACCTTCAGAGGCGCAGGGACACAGAGCACCGCCCAGCGCGACGCGGGACCTGCAGGCGTGGCCCTAGGAGTCCGGGGATCGCTGAGAGACCAGTCGCCGGTCGGCTCAGGACCCAGGACCCACCGCTTTCCTACGGATTTCCCACGAACGGCATGAAGACCGAGGCACAGTCCCACGGCCACACTTCCCTGCGCCAGCTTTCCACGTTCACGGCCAAGACGACCTCAGACCTCACATGGGGACCAGAAACTGGCCCCTCGGGGCAGCACGGGACCCACGGAGCTGCCCTCCCCCGCCCCCCTGACGGCCACCAGGTACCTCTTGGATCGCATGTGCATCTCCTTCTCCGAAATGCACCTTTCCTTGGGTTTGAACAAGTTATCTGCAAGAAAGGAGAGAGGAGCGTTCACGTCAGAAGGCACGGGGGCTCCGCACACGCTGTTCCCGCTATTCCTCCAAGCGCCGGCCCGTCACCAACACTGAGGGCACAGCCGATGCTCACACCATTGAGCCTCCCGCCCTACCCCCCGACTGGTCTTGGCCATAGTGAACTCTGGGCATGAGGTGGGCATCTAACACAGTTTATGGACAGTGACCTCCCCTTTTTAAAAATATATTTTTATTGATGTCAGAGAGGAAGGGAGAGGGAGAGAGATAGAAGCATCAATGATAAGAAAGAGTCATGGACCGGCTGCCTCCTGCACACCCTCCACTGGGGATGGAGCCTGCAATCCAGGCCTGGGCCCTGACCTGGAATCGAACTCTGACCTCCTGGCTCAGAGGTCGACGCTCAACCACTGAGTCACGCCGGCCGGGCCGTACCTCAATTTTAGAAACAGAGCCGTGGTCTCCGAGGGCGGTGCCAGGCGTCACCCTGGCTGCAGGGCCCCGGTGAGCAGTCGCCCCCCCGCCCGTCCCCCCCGGAGCAGCCACGCCAGGCGCTGGTGCCTCTGAGGACAGGAGCCCCCGCCGCAGCGCATGAAGAGTGGCGCTGGGACACGCCAGCCCCGCCCAGGCCGCTTCGTGGGGGGAGCCGGCAGCCACCCTGCGTGTGCTTTGTTCAGGAACACGGCGATCCCACCACGAGTCCCTCTGCCTGGAAACGCTGCCTCACAGAGTGAACGGGACCGGGAAAGCGTTGTCAGCCCACGTGCGTGTCTTGCGCACATTTTCCCTGGAGCTCCGCTTCCCCTCATTCACTCACAGGAGAGGGGCTGGTGGCTGTTCCCCCCTCGCCGCTTGAGTAGAGGCGGCTTTCTTTTCTTCTCCATAAAATGAGAAGGAAATGCCATTTCTGTGTTGCTGGAAAACCCGTTTATTTTTAAAACCCTGTGTACCTGGCGTTCGCCTCTTTGTTGTGTGCGAACTCCAGGGCCTGTTGCTAATTTCAATGGCAAGGCCGGACCTGCGTTCGCCTTTGCTTGTTTGAAAGTCAGCAGACAACCAGCTCCTAAGGTGGGGGTCCTTCTGAGGCTGCTCTGGGGGCGCAGCCGAGTGAAAGCCAGTCCCGCCAGCCATTCATCTCGATAAACACACGCGGGTGTTTATTATGACCCTCATCTCACGCGTGCGCAAACATGCACACACACACACACACACATACACACACACACACACACAGGGACGGGCACAGAAGGTGAACCATTCTCCGCTCCGGCACACACGTTCCCGAATTCAGAGCAGGAACACCAGCTCGGGCCGTCCAGGAAAAGACAGGGGCGCAAAAACACACAGAGAAGAAGAAGAAAACAAGAGAGAAAAGATAGGGGCCGGGAGCTCAGACGTGGACTTCCCCAGGGCGCATCCCTCCGGACGGAGCCAGCGATGAGGAGGCCCCACCATGCGCCCCAGAGCCCGCCAACCTCCCTCCGATTTTCCTGATGGAGAACCTTGGATGCCAATGGGCAGGCGAGGCCCCAGCTCCCCCTACAGGAACCGACCCCCAAGTCAACCATGTCTATGAAACATGTTTGGAAAGAAATAGTCTTAATGTAACGCCTGGGGCCATTCTGCTCTGTCTCTCAGACCCGGGAGCACTGTCCCCAGCCCCCACTCCCAGCTCCCTCAGGGGCTCCTGATCATTCCAGGCTTGGTGTACACGGTGAAACCAACACCATCGCCCTGCCCACAGGTCCCCGGGGCAGTCTGGTATCGCTTCCTGGCATTGCCAGAAGAAAGGGCGATGAGAGTAAACGGCAGATTGAAATGCCAGTTTCTTTAGCAAAGCGTGGCAGGCTGAGGTCAACTACCTACGAGCAAAGATTCCTAGAGCAATGTTTCCAAAGCGAACTCTTAAGAATTAGATAAGAACATTCCCAGGTTAAAAAAAAAAAAAGGAAGAATAGGATTAAATAAACTTAAGCAGTCTTCACTGTTGCAGGACTTGTCAGTGCCTTTAGCACACACCAGGCATTGTCAACCTCCAAAAGAACACAGCGTGCGAAACATTTCTCAGAGGCATCTGACGGGATGATCTTTCTCTGAAATGCATGTTTGCTTGCTCTAGGCTTGAGGACATTAAGGAGAAAAGTGACAAGTGCAGAGTCATAGCTCTAATTAGCTCCCAGTTTTCAAAGTTATTTGTGACTATAAAGCAGGGTTTAGTCTATCCGTGCGTCTGGGGAAAAGCTGGTGTACTTGGTCCACATTTTCTAAGAAATGTGAAGGTCTGTACCCATTTCAAGGGACGTTAACCTTGACAGTGGCTCCAATCCTTCTCCACAAAGCAGCCACGTCTCATCCGCGTCTGAACCACTACCCAAGGGCAGGAGACGTTGTGCCCCGATTCCAGGGTTCCCGTGTTTTGTAAAGAACCACAGAATACGGTGATTGTAGATGCTGCATAAACATCCGCTCTCCTTGCCACGTGGATTCACTGACGTGCATCATAGGAGAGAGATCACGTGGAAGGTAAGATCGAGGCAAGGGGAGAAGAAACCCTTGATGAAGTCATTCCTCACCATTCTGCAACTCTGCGTTCACCTACGTTAACTTAGTCAGAAACAACCTGTCCTTTAGGTCCATTTCCAGTCACGGACAGGAATTGGTCTGTTTTCCTCCAGGCTTCCTAAAAACACACCACAGAAGCCCTTCCTCCTGGGGCTGGGAGGGACGCTAATAGTACTGGACATGCAGATGTCTTTGAATCGGGAAACAATCCTTTGGTTAAATGATGCTTCTTGCTTCCTCGGGGGCTGATGAAGTAACAATGTACTGTTATCTGATAAGCACATTTTAAAATTCCTTTGTGAGTAATACTGGGAAAACTGCCCCCAGATATTTATTCAGATGTTTTATGGAAAAGCATTCATGAGAGCAGACCGGGTAGGGGAGGGAGGGGGCAGCCGGTTCTCCCAGCTGCGCGGTGGGCAGCTCAGGGCCTCACCTGGCGCTGTCCCCTCCGTCCCAGATCTGCTGGGTCACTTCTCCAGGGAGACGCTCCGGGAATGTAAATCCGTACTAGGACCTGCTCCAGCCAAGACCCGTCCCTGAGGCGGCTCTTTGGGGGCAGGTGTTTGTAGCGCGGTCCCAGCCAAGGATCCCCCTGTCCCCCCCTGCCCCCAGCCACCGAGCTCACCACTAAGCGGATGGGGGACGGTGAACTGCCTCCTGCTGGCGCGGACGGGAAGGGGGCCCGGCTTCAGCCCCGGGCTCTCCTGGCGCTGCGCCCGCCTCTGCTGCGCCATGAGCTCCAGCTTCCTCAGCCGCTCTTGCGAGCGAGAGATGAACTGCGGCCTCCGGGCCTCCAGTGCTTCCTGGGGGAGCCGGGGAAAGAGATTATTTTTTAAATATATTTTTATTAGAGGCCCGGTGCACGTCATTCATGCACTGACGGGGAGGGGGTGTCCCTCAGCCCGGCCTGCACCCTCTTGCAGTCCAGGACTCCTCAGGGGATGTCCAACTGCTGGCTTAGGCCCGCTCCCCACGGCTTCTGGGAGCTCCTGCATTGAGCGTCTGCCCCCCCGGTGGTCAGTGCACGTCATAGCGACCAGTCATTCTGCCATTTGGTTGATTTGCTTATTAGCCTTTTATTATATAGGATTGATTTCAGAGAGGAGGGGAGAGGGAGAGAGAGAGAAACACCAATGATGAGAGAATCATGGGTTGGCTTCCTCTTCACGCCTCACACTGGGGATCGAGCCCCTCAACCAGGAACTGAGCTGTGACCTCCTGGTTCATAGGTTGCTGCTCAACTAATGAGCCAGGCATTTCTAAGAGAAGGGACCCAGGGAGGGGCACATCCATCTGACTGGCCAAGGAGCTAAGCAGGAGAACAATTCAGGGACCGAAAGTGTCAGTGAGTACTCTGGTCCCCATTGCTTCCCACCGGCTCACGGAAAGGCGGCCCAGCCTCACGGGTGGCATAGGCCCCCCCAGGTCCCACGGCCCCTGCACACGGTGGACTAGAACCAATCAGGGTTGTGAGGGCAAAGGCAACCGTCTACCACCCTTTCTTCCACCAGCCACCCTGCCCATTCGTTCATTTCCCACAGTCCCAAAGCGGACGCCCTAAATTCCATCTCCCAGGGACCCGAGGGGGAGAGATGGGAGCGTCCTGAGCCCCTCGCTCCTGGGTGGGGGGTGAGGGGTGGGGGCCTGGGAGCCTGAGGAAGCTGAGACCCAGGTCGTCCGCCAGCGTCACACATGTGCCTTTTCAGGAGAAACGGCGATCGTGCCCAATGGACGTCATGGTCTCCGTGACTCACACTGTGACATAGGGGCCCAGAGAGGTTAGGGCACCTGCCCAGAGGCACACAGCCTCAACGAAGGCAAGACAGGTCTCCAGCCTCAGAGGCCAAAGTGAGGTCACGTGACCCCAAGAGCAGTCTCCCGTGGCGGGGTTGGGTGTGGCATGCGGAGGGCCTCACCTGCAAGGTCAAGGAGGGGCTGGCTGGTGCTTGCTGGCACTCGGAGCAGCCCTCCCACAGGTCGGGGGTCTCCGGCTCCTCGGTGGGCTCGGGCGGCGC
>NW_006284618.1:5481785-5499174 GCF_000327345.1 Myotis davidii | reverse complement strand
AGAAGACCTTTCTGCTCCGCGCTGCAGGTAATTGTGTCCAAAGTCATCACCGCTTGTTGTGTGGGCACAGAGGACGGCTTTATCTTGTTTGCTACGATCATGATGTAAGATGGGGGGGGTGGCGTTCATTATCCATCCCTCCCCTTAATTTGCCAGGACGACCGCTGGCTATGCTGGTCCTGGGAGGTCCCGTCTCAGTGCTAGATTCGGGATCATCCCGGGGCCAAGGGGATGTTCCTCATGGACGAGGGCAGGCAGTGGGTTGACCCCCAGCCCTGCAGGCCGGCGGCCTCTGGGTGTGGAAGGTGCATGGATGCTGTCCAGTGTCCCTTACCGACCAGCTCCTTCCCTGACCAGCGTCCTTCCCGCCTGTCCCAGGCCTCTCTCCTGTCTGAGCCCCCGTCCTCCCCACCCGGCTCCCAACAGCCTCACCAAACCTCCCCGTTCTGAAGCCCAAGGGACACTGTTCTGGTCAATGACCATAAACGTCTTAACGGTGACAGCCCGACTCTTCCCCGGCAGGTGGTCTGCCCTCACCCAGAGCTCCGGGGAGAGCCCGCAGAGGAAGAAGATCGCTGCTCTCCCGCGGACGTGCTGGGCCCCGCTGCCTTTTTGCTGCTTTATTCTCATGTCACTTAGAGCAGCGATGGCCTGGTTGGAGCTACTGGCTCCCTCTGTGGGAACGGCTGGCCCAGATCTGCCTGGAGGGCACAGGGGGGGCCGACGCCTCTCACCCATCACCCTGGGCCTCAGTTACAGGGTCGGGTCGGCCTTGCGGACCCGCAGCCTTCGGAGCAGCATCGCACACCCGCCCCGGCTGCGCCTGAGAGCTGCAGTGCCCTGGGAGCGCCTTCTCAGCCTCGGGGTGCTGGCCTTGCGCACAGTAGGGCCTCAGAGGGACAGCCTTCCCCATGCGGGAGGCAGAGCCCGCTCCCGTGGAAACGGCCGGTCCTGCTTCCCCTCCCGCCACGGGGGGAGAAGGGGCAGCGGGGAGGTGAGCTGGGAGAGGCAGGGCTGCGTGGACCAGGGACGATCCCACCGGCACACCCAGGAGGAAGCAGTCAGCCCGCCTCCCTCCGCCTCCCTCAGCCTCCCTGGGCACCGTCTCCAGTGGACATAGCCTCTCCCTGAGGAGCCGGGCACAGGCCGTGGGAGGGGCAAAGGGCCAGGTTCAGGGAAGGGTCTGGGGAGCCCCGCCATCTCAGCAAGCCCCTTGGCGCCAGCTGCCGGGCAGAGAGCTGCGCCCACGGGACGGAACCCTTTAACCAGCCGCGGCTCCGCTGGCGCTGACAGCCTCACGTGCCTCCTGCCGCTTCCAGAAAACTTTCGTTTCTACTAAAAATAAAGGGAGAACTGCGCTCAAACATCTGACGCCCCCTCATCCGATGCCCCGGGACGGGCGGCTGGGCTGCAGAGCTGCCTGCGGGACTGGAGCCCACAGATCTCAGCGCGGGACAGGGACCCTCACCCCTGCCGGGACTGCCCTGGGCTCACCGAGGAGCCCCCGTATCACCGAGGAGCCCCCATATCACTGAGGAGCCCCCGTGTCACCGAGGAGCCCCCATATCACCGAGGAGCCCCTGCCTCCGCTGCTCCCCGGCCTTGGCTCTAGAGCAGGAGTGGGGAACCTTTTCCGGCCCAGGGCCATGGGGATATTTATCACAGCATTCACGGGCCGTACGATATGATCCACTCACAAACTAGCTGCTCTGTTTGGTCAAACGTTTCATTAACTCACCCCTAATGGCCTGGCAGGGCCAGAACAGGTGATTTCTCGGGCCTTAAATGGCCCGCGGGCCGGACGTTCTCCACCCCTGCTCTAGAGGGACTGGCTCGCTGGCACCTAGGGACGCCCGTGACCTTCTGCACGCCGGGCAGTGGAGTCCGGCCAGGTACCCGGTTCAAATCCCTCCTCCATCGCCCTCAGCCCCATCTGGAAAGGCAAGTCACTACTAGGATGAGGTAATAATGTCCCATATTTTTTTATTTATTTTCATTATTAGGATAGTATCTATTTTTATAAATTGACCTCTGTATGTAATAAGCAAGCTATGTATATACTTGATGTACTCATATTTTATAGGAGAACATATCTGCATTATTAAGACAATGTTGAAATCAAGGTAATGACGTAATAAAACATGAGCAGCGTCGGTGTCATTCTGGCTCGGACCGCCGTTGCCTGGCAGTCGTTGGAACGATACACCGCGTTTCCCCGTCTTGACCAGCGCGAATGGGAACCGGGCAGTGAGCCTGCCGGGGGCTCGCTGAATGCGACCACGGGGACGCTGCAGTCACACCTCTGGGGGACGTGCATCTTTGGCCTCCGCTCGGTGGCCACTGGCCTCCAGCCAGACGCTGGCTGGTTTCACGCGGAGATGCGTGAAGGAAATGAGCAACATGAAAGAGCCCATTGAAGAGCTTAATAAATGAGACCGAAGATGGGGCCTTCGGTGTGAGATGTGGAGTCAGGGCTGTAAAGCGCTGTTGGGAGCTCTGATCGCAGAACGCCCTCCTCAACGCGCCTCCAGGACTCTGGCTGGGGAGTCCCCGCTGTGGGGAGCTCTGATCCCAGAACCCCCTCCTCAATGTGCCTCTGGGACTCTGGCTGGGGAGTCCCCGCTGTGGGGCCGGGCAGGGAGCAGACAGGCCTGACCCAGGACACCTCCACTTCCTGCCTCTCAGGTTGGCCCTGGTCCTCCCTCCACCCTCATCCAGACCCTCATTTCCTGAGCAAGGTCTGGAAGCCCCATTTTGTGGAGCTAGAAATACCTCCCAGGGCCCCAGGTCAGACAAGGAAGTGGATTGCCAGCCGTGGGACCGCGTGGAAAAGGTGTGGGCTCTGCCCCTTAGCGCTGCGGGGCCGCTGGAGGCCCCTCGCCTGGCGCACATCCTTTTCCAGTTTTCTCTGCGCTTCTTGCAAACCTCAGTCATGCCACCCCCACCCGCCGGACACCGCGGCCCATGTGCGGCCTCTGCGAAGAGCGCCGCTCCCTTTGAAGAACGATTTTTGAAAATCAGACTCGAGACACGCCCTGGGCCTCTGAGGAGAAGCACAGGCGCGTGGAAATAGCAACGAAGGAGAAATCTCAGGGCCAAGCGAGGCGGCACCCCGGCCGGCCGGCCAGACCGCAGGCGGCTGCAGAGAGCGAGAGCCCGGCGCTGGCTGGTCCCTGCCTTCCTCGCCCCGGACCTCGAGGCTTACACCGCTGACGTCCTCCCCGTCCCGTCGCGTCCCCTCCCCAGGTGACCACCACGTTCCGATGAAGGAAACAGGGGGTGTCGCCGCAGACAGACGCTCCGCCCGTCGCCCCGTTTCGTGTGGACTTGCTGAGCTATTCCTCGCTGGTCGCTGAGAGCAAGTCATAGAAAGCAAACAGGCTTGGTGGGTGAGCTGGCCCGAGAGAGCCCTCAGCCCCAGGAACACGGAATGTGTGTAACTGTCTCAAATGCCACGTGAGTGTCTGAGTCTAGTAACAGCGCTTCCCCTTCGCCCGCAGAGGGGAGGCTGTCTCTGTGGAGACACTTCTCACTGTCTCACTGAAAACCATCGTTTGGGCCCGACTGGTGGCTCAGCGGCTGAGCGCCGACCTATGAGCCAGGAGGTCAGCGTTCGATTCCCAGTTAAGGGCACGTGCCCGGGTTTCAGGCTCGGTCCCCAGTGTGGGGCCTGCAAGAGGCAGCCGATCAATGTCTCTCTCTCTCCCTCCCTTCCTCCCTCCCACTCCTTTCCTCTCTGAAATCAATAAAAATATATATATATGTCAGCGTTCGATTCCCAGTTAAGGGCACGTGCCCGGGTTTCAGGCTCGGTCCCCAGTGTGGGGCCTGCAAGAGGCAGCCGATCAATGTCTCTCTCTCTCCCTCCCTTCCTCCCTCCCACTCCTTTCCTCTCTGAAATCAATAAAAATATATATATATAAAACAAAAAAGAAAATCATCATTTTGGAGCCATGGGGAGAAGTCACTGAAAATGACAAGCTGTTCCCGAGACAACGTGTCCTCTATCTGCCGGGGGACCGGAGAGAGGCTGGCACTTCCGTTCCCGCGAGCTGTCTCGTGTCGGCTGGGGAGGAAGCGCCTTCCTTCTGCATTTACAAATGTTCGGTCCGTGCAGCTGAGGCTGTTTTACATCCGGGCACACGGGCAGCGAGTTGCGCAGATGACTTGGGGAGGGGGCGTGCACTGCTCTTTCCTATGCCCACCCCATCCCCTTTTGGAGATAGACCACCCAGCTTAGGCGTGATTTCAGGACAGTAGGAAAATGGGTCCTTGATTCGTCCTCATCCTGCTTTTAAACCTCTCAGTGCCCCAATGTGTGTCCCTAATGCTTCTCTCGGAAGGCCAGACGCCCGGTGTCACACCCTCGGGTTCTACCCGGTTCCTGGGCCTTTGTTCCTCATCTTGATCCCTTTCCAAGGGATCTTTCGGGCCACACGGGAAACACAGTGCCCTTTAAAGAGCACGATTCCAGGCACAGACTGTAGGGTGCATCGGCGCTGGCTGATGGAAGACAAATGCTATTAGAATGGCCATTGTTCACATCCTGCCTGTGCGCCTGAGGGGGAGGGGGTGTTGGCACTGTTTTTGCCCGCGTCTGTAAGTCTGAAATAGTTCGAGCTCAGATGGGTTTGTAAAGGGCCACTGGTGACGGGTGAGAAGAAACTTGACAGAGGGTCGTTTTTCATGGAGTTGAAAGTCGCTTCCCAGAAACTGAAATGTGACTCACTCTCTGCATCTGTCAATCCACCAGACATGGCACAAACATGTTGGCAAACTCCTGTGCTGCGTTTGTTAACACATCCGGTGCTGCTCGGCACGGTTTACGGTTCCAGCCATCGGCTGCTGGGTAGAGACGGGCCATCAGCTACTCGGACTCGCACCCAGGTCAGCTCCGTTCCCCAAGCACCTGTGCGGGCCGTGGGAGCGGTCAGGGCACGGGCTCTCCCAGGATGGCCACGTGTGCAGCATGACGACATTTCAGAAAGGTAGAAGGCATTGCAAATACAAATGAAGGAAAGGATTTGGAACCCCCCACCCCCTCCGAGATCTGGGGTCTCCTCCCACGTGGCTCCACCTCCCATTAACCATGTGACCGTGCACAGGTCACCCAGCCCAATCTGGCCTCAACTTACTCATCTGGACAATGGGATAATAACTGTCCTGTCCTGGGCGGGGGAAATGGGCGCTGTGAACTCAAAAAGAAGAGTGCGCTGTGTGAAGGTGAGTGTTATAGCTTAACCAGCCCTATGACAGCCCGTAGGTAAGGCACAACCTTATAAATGTGATCCCTCCTATGACAGACCCTCATTTCAAATGCAGGAGGAATTACATGCAGGAAGACACAGGCGGGAGACAGGCTGCTCCCTCCGGGACCAGGTCCCTGGCCCAGGCCCCAGGCTGCTTCTCCTGCCCATTTGTTTACTAACTGGATGCAGGCCCGTGAGGGGCACTGTGGGTTGGAGGTTGTGCCCACGTTATGTGGGGCAAGCCCAGCTGTCCCCCTGGGCCCGCGGGAGCTCTAGGGGACGGGGGCTCTGCTCTCCTCTGGTCTTGTCCCTTACCTAGTGCCCTGTGTGGGCTTCTCCGCTGGGAAGCAGGCCAGAGGGAGCCATGCAGAGGTCACTGCAGGGCCTGGAAGATCTGCGACCCTCAGTGACCTTCACATGCAACAAAGGGCCTGAAGGGCAGCCCGGCCCGGCCCCCTGAGCCTTCGTGTTAAGCCGCCTCACCTGCAAAGGGCCCTGACTCTTCAGCCAGGTCAGGGGGATGCTAGGATCTGCACTGGGCAGGGGGCACCGGTGGGGCATCCGTGGGGTTCCTGCCAAACTTCTGCTCTGCCCTGACGGTCCTCAAGGTGGGCGCACGCGTACAAACACTCAGAACCTCTCAGAAAAGCCTGGTCGCGGTGGGACCAGCTCTGGGGTCACAGGGGTGTGCCCTGGGACCGGGGAGGAGAATGCAGGGAGAATCAGCAAGGCAGGGGGTTCCCCAGGAGCCAGCAGAGCCCACCCTGCCCAGATCTGGAGGGCTTCGGGAGCTGCCTCCCACCCCGGGAGGACACAGCGATGACGTGCGTGCGCGGCGGCCAGGCCTCCTGAGGCCACAGCCTGTGGTTATTTATACACTTGGCGGGGGGGTGGCGGGGGGATCCTTTTCCTCCATGAAGATGCCTTTCTCCCATGAACGCTAATGAGAGCCAAGTGGCTACACGGACGGCCTTTTGTTTTCCAGATTGTCTAAAAATAAAATGCACTGAAGAAAAACACATGTATTGTTCCTATTTGCGACGGTGAAAACACAAACCCAGCGGAGAGAGAGTGGCTGCCGGGAGATCCAGCTCCTTCCCGAGGCCCCGCAGGCGGCGACCTGTCCCCGCCAGGCCTGGCGGCTGGACAGCAGCAGCTGCCGCTCCAGGTGTGGGGGAGGCAGTTTCGGAAATGCCCTGTGGTCCCTGGAAAGTACATGCCCCCCTCATTTGATGGCCAGGACATGAGTCGTCAGGGCAGGTCCTGTACTGAGGTTCCACACAAGAGCTGTGGTCCCGGAACGTTGCCGGTAAAGAAGAGAACGGAAGAGGGGGTTCCACAGAGTCCTGAAGACTCCCGTCCTACATGTGCAGCTACTAGGAGGTAGGCAGGAAAGCAGACGACACCCCTCGGGCAGCATAAAGTCACACTCAGACACACCCACGTCCTTTCAAAGGCCCGTGTTGGCAGGAAAGGCGGCGATACAGTGTTAACACCCGTCAAAACCCTGACAGCTCCACGGGCCACGCTCACCCTGTCACCGCACAGCCACACCGCACGTGAACTTCCGGCCGCCTCGTCTCCCCGAGCTGGTGATCCCCAAAAGCGGCAACGTCTGCGGGATGTGAGGCAGGAGGGGGATGCCGTGATCCGGGGGCCCCCCACCCTCGCCCTCATGATGGCAAAGCCATGCCAGTCCAGCGGGGCCGGTGCTGGACCTCCGCGGCCTCGAGGAGACCTGGAGACAAAGCCCGTTCCCGACTGGCCCGGCCTCGTCTGCGCGCCTCTGGCCTGTTTGCCTGATGCTCACTCAGCTCAGGGGATGGCGGGAGCCTTCCTGGCCCTCCCTGGGCCGGCACAGTGGCAGGTGCTGCCAGCCATGGGGCTGCAAGGGCCCAGGGGCAGGGGACCGTGGGGCTGGGTGTGCCCACTCCGTGAGACGGGCGTTCGGGAAACCTCATGCGGACAGAGCTCAGTATGGCCACTTCACCGTGGACATCAGTTCCGCCCTTTTCTCTCCGAAAGCGGTTATGAACTAAGTGGGAAACTCGAGCGGTTCCGACTTCCCGTGCTCCCTGCGCTCCGTCTGAGCAGACGGCCAGATGGGTAGACAATTAGACAAAAGCCAGGTGGGCGGAGGAGTGCAGACAGAAGCAGAGATCAATTACACTCCGACGGAAACCGGTTCCTTCCGACGGAGCCGGCCCTTGCGGCCACGGCTTTCCCCTGGATTTGAAATTACCCGTTTCCCAGCCCTGACGCGACCACCAGCCTCGCCGTGTGAGGGAATTCTCAGGAAGGAAGCCGGAGACCCGCCTCAGAGGCCACGCGGCCCAGACAGCAAACCCGGGCGCGTGTGTCATCAGGGAAAACGAGATGGGCAGACGCCATCTGCGATGCGAAGGGGATTGCCTTTCCTGGCAGGAACCATCACCCGCATCTTACATGCACGTTTCTCTGCTGGAAAAGGAGTTAAGGGATGAGTTGGTTTGGGGGATGCTTTAATTTTAAGGGCCCTGCCCCGTGACACGAGGGACTCTTGCAGAATAACACGGAACAACACGCAACGTTCACAAGTTCACTGCCTTCGGGATGGCTGTCAGGGAGGTAGTGTTGGCTGAAGCAGTCACGGCATGTGGCTCTTATCCCAGTGAAGTCGTCGTGAAATGCATCTTTAAAAAGGCAAGACCGTTCATCACGCTGATAGACATGTGGCCGGCAGATTTGAACAGGCGGGGACCCCTGGGAGTCACATGGTATCAGATCGATAGCCCTTCGTGCTCAGCAGGTGGAGCCGAAGTGAACTACGCTGTTGGGCACTTGGCATCCTGGGTTGTGCTGGTCCTGTGACTTACACTCCCATGTCTTCGGGCTGAGGAACTAATTCAACTCAGCGCCAGGGACTCGGGCTGTGTGCGTTCAGTTCCAGGACGTAACGACGCTTCACATCCAATTACATCCCCTTAAGAGCCCTCTTCCGCCCTTCCCTGCGGACCCGGACCCGGCACCCGTGTGCTGGTGCGCTTGGTGCTGAGGACAGAGGCCGGCCGCTCACCTGCCAGCCGGGACCCGCGCCCCAGAGCTCGGCGGCGTCTCAGTCCAGTGCAGGTTGTCTGAAATGCCAGCCTCTGGGGTGTGCTTGACATCACTGGTGGATTTCTACCAGGAAACCCCAGGAAACAGGCGTGCAGGCAAACCCTGGCCCCCGGGCACCTCCCATCGGGGACAATTTGGTTCTCGGCCAGGTTGTTCACGGGGGGAAAGGTGTCGTGGTTAACTTGGGTTCTGGACCTGAAAACCCTTTCACGCCGACCCCTCAGCATGGCAAGAAGCGGGTCTCAGACAAAGGAGAGAACGCGCCAGGACGGGTCAGTTTACAGCTAAATCCGTGTTGTTAACATCTCAGGAGTGGCGTTGTGAACATATATATAGTTTTGCTTTGATTGCTGGTGAAATGGACAATTAGCACAATTTTAAAGGGGCCTCAAGAGCGCTAATGTTGCAAAGGGTGTGAAGGAAACAATGACCACAGGCCATTGACGAGGCAGAAGAACTGCTGTTGACTGGGATAAAGGAGAGCAGTCCATGGTGACAGTATTTCAGAGGCAGTGACATGCGGAAAAGCAAAAATGCTGCCTCTGCCCCCTGGGTGAGCGGAGAGTGACTCCTGTAGGCTACGAGGGGGCGGTTCCATACATTTAGGAAAAGACGTGTCTACTGGTGGACTACACAGTGCATTAGACATGTCCTGTATGTGAGGAAGGTAAAAGCGGGGGTCATCTGGGGTCTGCAACGAATTAATTCACTCTACATGATTTCTACTGGGAAAAATGACTTGGTTTTCAAATTGCCTCTTGCACAGCCGTCCGGAACGAATTAAGTTCGAGGACCGAGGTTCCACTGGGCGTCTTCAGAGTAAGACTCGAGTTAGCTCTGTAGATGCAGCTTTCCTACCGATTGGAGGCAGGGCCTGTGCCTTCCCTCGGCAGCGGGGAGAGCGCCCACGGCCCGAGTGAGACCAGGAGCCCTTGGCCCTGACTTCTTTCCAGGACCACATCCTGTTTGCAGCCCTGCAAGCCCCCAGGGGCCCGAGGACATGTCCCATTGTCCTTGGCTCCCGCCCCCTGGGACGTCCTGCTCCATCCGGCTCAGGCCACCTTCCCCCGAGACCTCATGGTCTCGCCCTGGGAGTCCCCGCTCGCTGCTCGCTCTGCAGGCTCAGCGCAGGCCGATTATCCGCGGGACTGGCTGTGACTGGCACGTTTCTCTCTTCCCTGGAGCCCGAGTGCACCTGGGACAGAGGAAGTTACCTTTCCCGTCAGTGTCCCCAGCGGCACAGGGCACAGGGGTCACCTCAGCTCTGTTTTCGGGTGGAGTTTAAGGTGTGCGAGTTCTGCTTTCCAGGTCTCTCCATGCACACGCCCGTTCCCTCCAGACCCACCACTACTGGGTGGTGCCACAATGACTCCTCGTCTCTAAAGGCAGGGAAGTCAGAGGACAATAGTGGGAATGTCAAACCCAAGTTCAAAATGACCTGGGGGTCTCTACGCAGGAGCCCCGCGGGTGCTCACTGGCTCACCATCAAGGTCCACAGTGACATGGAAAAAAATAACATCCTCGCCGAGGACTAACAACAGCAACCAAGAGTATAATGCATCATGATGACTAGAGTTTAACCTAGAAGTATATAGTTCATTTACATATGGAAATCCATGCCGTTCCCCATGCTTACCAAATAAAGGAGAAAAGTCCCAGTATTATCCTAATAGGTACACAAAACATATGTCAGTATTCAACATCCACGCGCTTTAAAAAAAAGCATTCATGAAATTAGGAATGGAAACAATGGAATAACCTGAATAAAAAATGGGCAAAGGATTTGAAGCGACATTTATCCAAAGACGACGTATAAATGGCCAATAGGCACCCAACAAGATACTCCACATCCGTAGGGAATCATCAGAACCATCACGAGATACTACTTCACAGGCAGTAAGATGGCTGTTATCAGAAAAATAAGAAAACAGCAAGTGTGAGCAAGGGTGTGGGGAAGCTGGGAAGCTAGTGCCTTGCAGGTGGGGATGTGACGTGGTGCGGCTGCTGTGGAGAATGGAGTGGTGGGCCCTAGCCGGTGTGGCTCAGTGGATAGAGCATTGGCCTGAGGACTGAAAGGTCCCAGGTTCGATGCCTGATCAGGCACAGGCCCAGGTTGTGGGCTCGATCCCCAGTGTGGGGGGCAAGCAGGATACAGCTGATCCATGATTTTCTCTCTCATCATTAATGTTTCTCTCTCTCTCTCCCTCTCCCTTCCTCTCTGAAATCAATACAAATATATTTTTAAAAAAAGAAAGAAAGAAAATGGAGTGGTGGGTTCTCAGAGAGTCAAACACGGAACCGCCATGTGACCCAGCAGTTCCACTACCGGGTCTGTGTCTAACCAAAGCATTAAAAGCAGAGACTCAGACAGACATTTGCACACCCGTGTCCATAGCAGCGCGATTCACACCAGCCGAGAAGTGGCGGCAACCCCAGCGTCCCCGACCAATGAATGCCTGCGCCGGCAGCAGGGTATGGCTCAGCCTTAACAAGGAAGGCAATGCCGATGGGGCTCCCACATGGATGGACCAGAGGACATCATGGGAAGTGAGAGAAGCCAACCACAAAAAGACATATTGTATGATTGCATGTAGAGGAGGTCCCTGGAGTATTCCCGTTCGGAGAGATGGGGACTCAATTGAGGGGACATTTTTAAAGTAAAATAACCAAATCTGTGAAGGTCTTACGGCAGCCAGTCTCTCACAGCCTGACTCCTGGCAGAATGAGCTGCACCTAACGCCGGCGGTTCACACCTAGCAGGGTCTAATACATCCTCCACTTTTCAAATTCACAGGCAGTAACAGAGCAGCTTTTATGAGTCAGATAAGATTCAAGAGGCATGACATTTTCTAGAACAAAACGACGACATATATTAGGGAAATTCTTGTAGAAACACGAACTTGATAGATGAGTGGCATTTTCAACCAGTAGAGGAATATTATCTCATCAATAGTCTGTGGACATCAGGTAAAGCATTTAGGAAAAACAGATCCCAGCCTCCCACCCTCAGAGGAACTCTATCCAGAGGGATGACAGACATAAAGGAAGGAGCCAGAGAGGAATGGAAGTCAGAGAAGGCCATTCTGAGCCCGCCGGTGAAGACAAAGGAAAAGGGGTTCAGAAGAAAAGAACAACATCTGAATGTCAAAAATTACCATCGACAGACATGATGACTAAATGCAGCGTGGAGTCCTGGATGGTTTCCTGGAATAGAAAAAGGACATTAGTGGGGAAACTGGTGAGATCTGAGTAAAGACTGCAGTTCAGTTAACAGTGTGGCACCAGCCATTGATTCCTTAGTCTGATCAGTGATCCTCCACTGGTGGGGGGGGGACTTTGCTCCCCAGGGGACATTTGGCATAAGGGTTATTTTGAGGCAAAGGCAATTGCAAAGAAGCAGATACAAGGAAAGCTCTCTGCCCTCCCCCTATCTGTCTAACAGCAAGACATAAATTTACAAAGGGGTCCCTTCTCTCTCCTCTACGAGGAGGGACAGAAGATAATCACCAGAGACCCTATAGACCCTATCAGCCTGTAGACGTCACCAGAGGAATCAACGTAAAGTTTACCAGCTTTTATCTCCCATTACTTTCCTCTCATATATTTATCTTCTCACTCTGCCAACCTTGGATGCCTATACCTGCTCTCCTTTGTCCTGTCCTTTCTCCACAAAATTAGTCTTTGTTGAAAATGCAACATATAAGCCAGAGTTCTAAGCCACCACTTTGAGTTACTCTTTTTCCCTGGGTAGCTCCCACATACAAATGAACACTACATGTTAATAAACGTATTTGTTTTTCTCCTTTTAAGTGGGCCTTTTCTTATAGGAGCCCCAGAAAGAAGTTAGGTGGAAGGGACATCATTTTCCATCCCCTACGTCCTCAGGAATGGGGCTCTTACTAGGGAGCCATAGACTAAGATTTCAGCATAGGATTCAGCACAGACATTGTGAAAACTCATCCCTGATGCTCTCCGCTGCTTAAGAACACCTTTCCACAGTCTCTGATAACAGCCACTGGACCGTGTGAGATCACTAGGATCCACAGATGAGAGCTGTGGTCCTTCACCCACAGTAATGCCTTCATGTGGCTAAGACCTAACATGGGAAATACATGACCCCGTGGTAGCAACGTGAAAAAGATGTCTGCATTTAACTACAAACTCCCTGCACAATGTAGTATAAGATGACTTTACGGCTGATCCTACCACCTTCATTTACCTCTTATTCTCCAACATTAGTCAGAAACACTGAAAAGCTCACACATTTTAGAAAGATCTGAGCCTCTTCTTTAGGATAACTTTAAAAACAGCAAAAGCAAACAAACAAGCAAAAAAACATTAAACCAGAGGAATTAAACACATCCCCTGTTTCTCACATTTTTTTCTTTTCTCCAGCATCATCTATATCTGAAACATGTACCTTTTCCTTACGGAATTCACCACGCTATTATCACTTCCTCTTTTCCAAATCACGTCTACATTCATTTCCTGCAGACAGCTCAGGTGAGGACCAACGATGATTGCAGCATGCTGAGTTCCCACCACGCACCACTGTGTCCGGGGCTCCTGCTAAGTCACCTCACCGGGATCACCGGGTCGGCAACGGGCAGAGTCGGAACTGAAACTGAGATGGGCCCCGCTCCCACCCCCAGGGTGCTTCTGCCCGGTCCCCCTGATGGTCACTGCTCTCATTCGTGGGGTGCTCTGTAGTTTCCAGTGTACAAATCCGGCCATTACCCCATCAGCCTGGTACAGGCCTCGAGTCCACTTCTCTTACCTCACATGGCAAACCTGAGCGAGAGGCCAATTAGAATGACTGTTCCCTAAACAACTGTGAGGACTCGACCCACTCATGCCACCGAGAGGGTGACTCAGAAAGCAGGACCAAGTCCTTTCCCCCACAGTGACAGCGGGTGGCTGACAGGAGCAACCTCAGGAGACCACAGGCTCTGGGCAGTGATGGGACAGCATGTTCAAGGTCATAGGGGAGGGACCCCATCTCATCCACCTTGACCAAGAGCTAAACACGTCAAAACACCTTCAGAATATTTCTGTAACATTCTTCATGCATTTTCGGGGGGGGGGGAGGTTGGCATTACATTGGACCATCTGAAGGACAATAAAGTTGCTCCATGCCAATACTTGATTATTCTGACTGAGTTCTTTAAAGGAACCGGCATTCTGAGACCTTTTCCCCTCAGCTTTACAACCACGTGGGGGTGCTGCAATTTCCCTTTATTTTCCCCCACCTACCTCCGGACCGCGAATGTCACATGGCGCCCCACCCTCTCTGAGCAGAGAGGCTTTGAGTGTGGCCCCGGGGAGAGGTGGCTTGAGAAAGAAAAGGCAGCAGGCCTTTGCGTGACCCTGACATCAGCAAGGCTTTGTTGGGTCATCAGGATGACCTGTCCCCCCCTGGCACCCAGGTCCTGAGCAGGTGCTCCAGGCCCCTGGCTCCCGGTTGGGGGTGCCGAGGTCAATGCCCATGAATCGGACTTGGATCCTCACTGAGTGACCGTGCTGTCGAGAAGAAGGAAACGACCCTGACGACACAGCAAACGCATCACATGAAGAGGCCATAGAATTCTGGGCGCCAGTGCGTGAGAGAGGAGGCTGGGGGGTGCACTGAGCGGGCGGTGCGGTGAGCGGTGAGGATTGCTGAGCAGAGTGGTCCCCGGCCACGGGCCGCAGGAGTCAGGGCACAGTGCGGCCGTGGTTCTCAGCCAAGAGTGGTTCTGTCCTCTCCCCAACCCGGTGCGTATCTGGAGACATTTGCGTTTCTCACGTGGGGGGGCCAGGGGGCGCGTGGTGAAGGCTAGGGATACTGCACACATCCCACAGAAATCCACAGAAATCCACAGAAAATGATCGGCCCAAATGCAGACACTACCCGGGCCTCCAGGGAGAAGGCAACAGAGGGGTGGGGACCACTGAGTCAGCTATGGCCAAGGTCAAGGTGAGCTGCAGACACAAACCAAAATGTGCCCCTTCAATAGCAGCCGTAGAAATGCCAGCTTCAGCACGACAAAGCATGCATTCCCCCGGCACCAACCATTGGTTCCTCAGTCTAGACCAGCGATTCTCCGTGGCGGGGTTCGCTCCCCGGGAGTATTCGCAGCGGGGCCCCTGCTCCCTCCTCTACAGGAAGGACAGAAGGTCCTCTTGGCCGAGCCCGAGTAGAGAGGGTCCTCAGGGGATTTCTCCGGGAGCCTAATTACATGGCGCGTCAAGAACCCTACAAAGGCGGCTGCGCTCTGACCGCAATACTCCACTCCAAGGATTTTTTTTAAAGAAAATCACCAGCATGTAGAGAAGTCTCCTGCGCCAAGTTTCCTCATGACTATCACCTCCAAAGCGAGGAACGAGTGGCAACGCGAAGGACCAGCGGTGAAGAAATCGCCGGGCTCTGATCGGTCCGTGAGACACATCATTTGGAAGCCCATAAACGTTATCTTTGCAAAGTCCTGCTAATATCCGGAAACATTTATGACACGGTGCCAAGTGGCAGAGACCCAGGGGGAAATGACATGTGCAGCTGGAGCTCCACTCCTTCACAGAAAGAAACAGACGCGCGTAGAGAGAGAAGGGGAGCAAGTTCACTGAAAACGAGCCACGCTTACTTCAGGGTTCTGCGCTTCTTTATTCTGCCCTTTGCTGTTCTCAGGGCCTGTCATGTGGTAATGTACGATGGCCTCAGTTGCCTCTGCCTGGACCTGCTGTCTTCCCATCCACGGGACCATTCCCAAGACCACTGCCCACCCAGAGCCCATAAACACCCTACCCGAGTGGAATTCCCAGAGAATCCAACGTGCAGCACTGCAAACAGGGTGGAGTTTGCCCTGGAGGACGGATGACGCAGAATCAGCCAATTACAGCCTATGGGACCAACATGAGCCCCCACCTGTTTTTATAAATAAAGTTTTATTGGAACATAGCCACGCTCATTCATTCATTGTAACAGTGGCTAATTTTCTCTCTACAACAGAAAAGTTAAGTAGTTGCTACAGACACCATCTGGCCCCCCCAAAGCCATACTTAATCATTAATATCTGGTCCTTTACAAAAAAAAAGCTTGCTGCGGGATTGGTGTGGCTCAGTGCTTGGGCGTTGACCTATGAACCAGGAGGTCAGGGTTCAATTCCTGGTCAGGGCACAGGCCCGGGTTGCAGGCTCAATCCCCAGTGCGGGGCGTGCAGGAGGCACCCGATTGACGATTCTCTCTCATCACTCATGTTTCTTTCTCCCTCTCCCTTCCCCTCTGAAATCAATGAACACATATTTTAAGAAAGAAAGCTTGCTGGCTCCGGATCATTAAGACAAATCTCGTTTGTAAGGTAAGGGCTCCCCAGTGTTTTCCAGCCCCTCGTGGGACTGGAGGAGCTGAGTCTAAGGCAGACGGTCTGGTGGGCTGGACACAGACACGTGCTGGCTGTGGTGGCGCCTTCCCGCGGGCGGTATACGTGCTCCATGAACTAAACCCCACAGGCCCCTGCTGGGCAGAGTCTAGTGTCGGCACCGGGTAGACAGCCCTCCGCTGGGACCTGGCAGGGAACCCTCAGTTGCGCGCACCAAACAAGCCATTACAAGACTAATGACATGGCCATCGGCTGCTAAAATACTCGCTGCTGGTGTTAGTGGAGAGAAATGGCGAGCCTTAAGGCGCGTAAGGGAAATGATGCAACACGATGATTGTCATCAGTCATTAGCGAACGTTGTAGTTCATTATTAATAATGATGCGTAATAGGATATTGTAAAAATTAAGTTATAAAATTTTTTTTAAAACGTTTCTTACACACCATTGTATTAGCTGGGCTGCAATAATATTCATTGTGGGCCGCATGTGGCCCGCGGGCCGCGAGTTTGACATGCTTGGTGTAGATTATACTAGGACAGGGCGGACGGGGTGGTTAGAGCGTGGGAGCTGTGCCTGTAAATCTCAGGCACGGAGGCCACAGCGTGGCCACGAAGGGCTTTCTTGTCACCTGGGAAGAAATCCGTCCCATTGCAGGGCAGATTCTGGGGGAGCGCGCCCTGAAGGACAGGGATGTGTGTGTGTGCGTGTGTGTGTGTGTGTGTGTACACATTTGTGTGTGCAGGCTGGGGCAAAAGTAGGGTTACAGCTGTGAGTATGTGAAACGGTTTATTCTTGTATTATTATTTAGTGATCATTGTGCTATTCTTCATGGGGACAACTGTAACCCTACTTTTGTCCCATCTATAGCTGAGGCGTGGCCCCCCACGGGAGCCCCAGGTTCTGCAGCTTGGAACTTGGGGCCAAGGGGCCCAGAGTCACACAGAATCTCTTGCCCTCACACATTTCACTTCGGGCAGATGAAGCGGAAATTTCTTCAAGCCTGAGGGGCTCTTCGAGAACCCCAAATGCACGCCTGTCTCCCCCCTGCACTCGGCCCGCACGGCTCAGGCGTCGCGACGGTCTGATCCCTCTGGGAGTGTGTCAGCAGGCCTCACAGATCCCCGAGCCTTGGCTAGACATAAACCTGTCAAATTAATTACATCCTTTCATGTCTGCGCGCATTCCAGCTTTGACATATTTCACAGCCACTTTTGTTAATTAACACAGCGTTAATGGGTGGGAATCGCACCGGGAAATTATCACGCGCATGCTGCCCTTCCTGTTTTACTGCCGTTACCTTTAAATATCTTCCCCAAGTGGAAAGGCGCTCGTTCAGACGCCAGAGTCTCTCGCAGAGAGTAAAGCAGAAAATCGAAGTTTGCACAGAGAGAAAGAGCTTGGCCTCTGGCTGTGGCCCCGTTCCCTCCCAGCCTCCTGGAGCGGGAGGGGGGCGTGGGGGGTGGCGAGGGGAGGGCATCCAGCAGGCCCGGGGACCCTGCCTGACACATGACACAGGAACAGCAGCACTTCCTGGCCAAACTGCTCCGCGAAACACGGCCGAGGAGACAGAAAACTCGGCTGCTGTCCAGCCTGGAGAGGCCCAGCTTTGCTTCCTTTAGAAAATGTCCTGTAATTATTACACACACCCACACACACTCACACACGCTCACATACACCCACACACACTCA
>NW_006284618.1:5480539-5481676 GCF_000327345.1 Myotis davidii | reverse complement strand
CACACACTCACGTGCACACACACTCATGCACACGCGCACTCTCACACACATATGCACACGTGCACACACCCACGCACACGTGTTCACACATATTCACATGCACATGTGCACGCCCGTTCACACACATCCGCACCTATGTGCGCACACAGGCACACACAGACACATATGCACACACACACACACACACGCACGCTCTATTATGGAGCCAACCCACAAATATCAGCTGTCTGACTGACAGTGAAAGGGCAGGTTCTGGCACCGTGGGATGTGCAGACACTGGGACCAGAGATGACCTCTGGGGGGGCCCTGTCCTCGCCTGCTCTGGGGCGACGCAGCCCTCCCGACCCTAAGGTGACCTGGGCCACAGTTTCTGCCTCTGCACATGCTCTGGACGTGTCATTGGAACAAAGCTTGAAGGGCCAGCCTCTCCTGACCCCAGGATCTCACCCCGGGGAGCCCGCCAGCGCAGACACCGCAGGGTGCGGCCCGTGGACTGAGAGCGGCTCCTGGGAGAGGGTGAGTGAGGGAGAAGCTCGCCGTCCACCTGGCCGGGCATTCACCCCGGCACCTGGCCTATGGGGGTGCGGGGTGCCTGTGCTGGGGCCCCACCGGGAAGCGAGTGTCACTCACCTGCCCGGTAGCTCCAGCCGGGAATGTGGATGGACAGCTGGTTGGTGTGAGCGCTGGTGTGGCTGCCGGTGTGACGAGGCGTCCCGTGGTCCCCCTTCCCTTTCCTCGCCGTGATCTGCCGAGTCCCCGCATCTGCGAGTTCTGTGCTTTCCGTCGGAGGGGGGCCACTCCAAGGGCATGTGCCAGCCCCCAAGTGCACCTGTCCCAAGGAGGGGTGCAGGGCGGGGGCCTCCGCCAGCTGCGGCTTCAGACTGTTGCTCATTGGCCCCCCGGTGGCCGGGCCGTCTGCCCCATCTGGTGTCAGTCGGTGAGAACTGCAGTTTAGGTTGAGGGACAGGACGGCCCTGTGCGTTTGGGGGCCGGCCGGCTGAGCTGGCTCCACGGGGACGGAGGGGGACCGGTCCGGAGAGCAGGTGGCGTTGGGGCACCGCCGAGACACCCTGAGGTGCACACAGGAGCTGAACAGCAGCGGGCCCTGCCCCGACCGCGGGCGGCCTGGGGAGAACC
>NW_006284618.1:5478160-5480507 GCF_000327345.1 Myotis davidii | reverse complement strand
CAGCTGGGCGTGGGCCTCCGGGAACCCCAGCCGCATCACAGGGCTGCTTCTGGAGGGTTCCGTGCAGGCGAGAGGTCCGTGGTGCCGACCGGGGTCAGCGCCGCTGGCCAGAGCAGGGGGGCCCCTGAGCTGAGGGTCCTGGGCCCGGCACCGGCTGCACAGCGGGTCCCCCCCGGTGCCCCACACCAGGGCCCTGGCCGGGGGGCCCACACGCCGGGCCGTGATGGTGATGGATGCAAACCCCTTCTGGGGGCTGCCGCCCGGCTGCTTCTCCTCTTTGGGGGTGAGCGCAGGCTTCGGTCCTGGCACCCCGGCCGGTGGCTGAGGTCCTAGCTGGCCGGGAAGGAACGCGAAGGCCCTGTTGATGGTGACCCCGCTGCGGCTGGCCAGAGCGCACTTCCCGGGCCACGTGGGCGGCTGAGCGTCGGCGCACAGCGCGGGCACGGCGGCCCCCTTCTCCGTGGGCTTGTTCTCATCGAGCAGCTGCGAAATGACTAAGGACGAAATCATTTTCGTGTTTTGTGATGTCAGCGTCTCCTGCAAATGGAAAGAGATCGGAGTTATTCCAGCCACTTGTTCCAGCGTCCGTCCTGGCGCCGGCGCAGGCTCTCCACGGGCCGCAGGGCGCTGCGCCCCACACTCTCGTCCGAGGCCTGGACCCTGAGCCTGACGCGGCCTCTGCGCAGGCAGCCGGACCTGTGTGCAGACTGATTGCGTTCTGGCGCATCCGGCTGCCTGCGGAATCCTCTTCTCCCCCCGGGTGTCTGCTCTGTTTGTTATGGCGTCTGTGGCAGGGGAGCGTCCCATTTCTGTAATCGCAGGCCCGGGAGCACTGGGTCAGACCCACAGCCCACAGGCTGGTCTTGACAATCGTGAACTATGGGCACACGGTGCAAGGTTGGCATCTAAACACACTTCATGAACAGCACCCCCCGCCCCTTTTAAAATATTTTTATTTATTTCAGAGAGGAAGGGAGAGGGAGGGAGAGGTAGAAACATCAATGGTGAGAGAATCATCGATCGGCCGCCTCCGGCACACTCCCTGCCACGGGGGATCAAGCCCAAAACCCGGGCCTGTGCCCTGACTGAGAATTGAACCGTGACCTCCTGGCTCAACGGCCGATGGTCAACCACTGAGCCACACGGGCCAGGCTTCCCCAGAATCGGCTTTGATAAAAGCCCCAACCAACCAGCCGGGAGGAACGAGGAGGGGACACCACACTCTGCTCCTCGATGCACGGCACAGGCTGGTGGGGAAGCTCTGGTGACCACACCCTGTTTTCTCCTGAGATCCGTTAAGTAATGAAGAATAATGCCCGGCCTCTCGGAAGTCGTCTCTGTGTGCGAGGGCTGCCGGGACGAGGAGCCGCAGCCTGCAGTCTGCGGGGCCTGAGCAACAGGCACTGGTTCCTCACCATCCTGGAGCCTGGGCGCCTGAGGTCAAGGTGTCGGCTGGTCTGTTCCTTCACGTCTTCGTCTGTTGGCTGGTGGGTGCCGTCTCCCCGTCCTCACAGACCTCCCCCTGGCCTGTCTGTGCCCATGCCCTTATAAGGATGCCAGTCACATGGGATCCCGGCCCCCCAGTGACCTCGTTAACCTCACTCACCCTCAAAAGACCCTATCTCCAAGTACGGTCGCCTTCAGAGGTCCTGGGGGTTAGAATTCCAACATATAAATTTGGGGGACACAGTGTAGCCCATAACAGCCTGCAATACATCCCTTTGTGTCCAGTTTGTCTTCTGGGGCCGGGAAACCAGGAAAGAGAGGGGACCGGGGAGCTGTTTGAGGTTCCCTAGGCGGGCTACTAATTTTTTAAAATATATTTTTATTGACCTCAGAGAGGAAGGAAGAGGGAGAGAGAAAGAAACATCAGTGACGAGAGTCATTGATCGGCTGCCTCCTGCACGCCCCCTACTAGGGATCGATCCCGCAACCTGGGCCTGTGCCCTTGACCGGAGTCAAACCTGGGACCCTTCAGTTCACAGGCCGACACTCTATCCACTGAGTCAAACCGGCTAGGGCTGGGGCTACTATTTTTAAAATCGGGCAGGTTTTCCTTAAAAAGCAATCACACCCTTCCCATCAGCAGGACGGCTGCTTCACGGAAGGGGGTTCGAGTCTCCAACACAGGAAACCGCAGAAGCCGGGCCAGACTGCACCCCGCCTCCGTTTCCTGGGAGACCCTGTGCGAGGACAGGAGGCAGCCGGCCCAGCTGCTCCCTCCCTCCTCAGAGGTGGGGGGCGGGGGCGGGTCGGTCCCTCACAGGCTCCCGCACTGCCTCTCAGCTCCCCAGCTCCCACTGGAGCTCGGCCTTGGGGTCCCCAGCACCTGCCTGACCTGGGCTGC
>NW_006284618.1:5460639-5478103 GCF_000327345.1 Myotis davidii | reverse complement strand
GTCACAGCTTGGCCACCCGCCAGCCACAGAGGGACCTGCCAGCCAAGGGACCCCGGAGGGGGTGGGAAGGGGACACTGGAAAGGGCCTCGCAGGATGGCGTGGATTTAGCACCCGTGGACGTGGGCGGGGAGGAGGTGCAGCCCACGCGGAGGTCCGAGGGAAAGGAGGAGGCAGCCTGGGGAAGCAGAGAGGCAGGGAGACCCAGCCGACGCCGAGGACCGCGGAGCACGCTGGGCCGAGCACAGGCCAGGGCACCGGACCACAGGGTCCCGCGCCCAGCCCGGAGCTGACCCTGCAGACAGCCGCCCAGTGGCATCGGCAGCGCCTAGGTCAGCGCCCAGTGCGGACGGATCACCGGGGCGGCCAGCAGCGCCGCTGAGTTTGTAAGCTCCCTGCTCTCCCAGCTGCATCGCTCCCTCCGTCCTTCCTGACGTCCTGTCATTCTCTGCTCCCGAGTCACCCCCCACCTTGAGCGAGGCTTTGGGAGATGCCCTCGTCAGCGCCCCCTCCGCCGCACAGCGCCTGCCCTGCGGACCCGGGCCCAGCGCTGGCTGAACGAAGATGTGTTTCTCTTTCGATAAGAGTCCCACCTGCGGGGAGAAGACAGCGTGCCCCCCCCCCTCAGCGGTGTGTCCCACACATGGGGCTTCTGAAACCTCTACCTCCTTCCAAAGGCCTTTCCCTGCAGGATGCGCTCAGCTCAGCGAGAAACTGGCCGCCTGACACGGTCGCCGCCCTCAGAATGAGTCAGGCTCCTCCTCGGCCTGAGCTGAAGAACCTCCAGGCCTTCTACCCCCTGTGATGACGTCACCAGAATGTCCGGGGGTCCCCCCGGGGGAGGGGCGGGCTGTCCGCCTCGGCGTCTCTCCTTAGCAGGGACAGAAGTCGCCACTTTGACGTTTATATCCGAGGCTCCTTTGACAAGTCAAAACAAAGTTTACACAGCCCACAGCCGTTACTTCAGAGATGTGTCATCCTGGCTGGTGTGGCTCAGTGGATAGAGTGTTGGCCTGCGGACTGAAGGGTCTGTGGTTCGATTCCAGTCAGGGCACATGACAAACAATCCCCAGGCTCTGAGTCTGGTCACTATCACTGGGTCATTGTGAGACGGACGTCGGATGTGAGTCTGTGTTACGATGGGCCTTACGCGGCGGGCACTGCGATGAACCCATTTTACAGATGAGGAAGCTGAGCCTCTTTCTGCAGCCTGCCCAGGTCACCGGGTCAGTGAGCCTCACGCTGAGAGTCTGCAATATTAGCGATCCCTGCACAGGTGTGAAAGGGAGAAAGGAGAACCTGACAGCAGCTCTGAAGCTTTAGAAAGCGGGCGGAGCAGCCTGGGGTTGGGCCTGGGCCCAGGGTGCCACCACATCCCAGTGCGCTAACCTCAATGAGTGAAAGGAGCAGCGGGGCCCCTGGGCCTCCGGGCAGGCAGCAGCTCACACCTGCCTCCCTCACTGAGAGCGGCATTACCGCTCAGAGGCTAAGAGAACGCTCTTTGTGCCGGACGTGGACTTGAGCCCAGCTTGACCACTTATTATAAACACTGTGACTGACAAGTCACCTAACTCTCCATCCTCAGTTTCCCCATCTGCAAAGCAAGGATCTGCGACCCCTTTCACTGGATTGTCATGAGAGCTACGAGAGAAGACACTAAAAATTTTTATCTTGGAGCTCAGCATACAGGAAGCACCCAATAATATGTCTTTCTTCATTTACCCAGCATGCACTTTTATAGCATCGACCCTGGGCTAGGCACCAGTCTAGTCACCGAAGTCACAGCAGTGAGCACCATAAACAACATGTCTGCCCCGTGGAGCTCATGTGCTGTTCATCGCTCTAGCAAAGGTTCTTGGTGCTGCCCTGGCCAGTTTGGCTCAGTGGTTGGACTGTCGGCCCTCAGACCGAAGGGTCTCAGGTTCAATTCCCAGTCAAGGGCATGTTCCAGGGTTGCAGGCTCAATCCCAGCGCAGGTCAGGGTGCATGCGGGAGGCAACCAATGGATGTTCTCTCTCTCTCTCTCCCCTTCCCCCCTCCCTTCTATTCTCTCTAAAAATCACTGAAAAACATCCTTGGGTGAGAATTAACAAATAATCCTATATAATAAAAGGCTAATATGCAAATTGTCTCTATAGGTGGGAGTTCGACTGATCAGGAGTTACACATGTACTGACCACCAGGGGGCGGCACAGAACATGGCAGGTTTCGGTGACGGGGCAGCCAGGGAAAGGGAGGCCCCAGCCAGTAGCTGCTAGGGACCCTACCCGTGCATGAATTTCGTGCACTGGGCCTCTAGGAAATACATAAAAAAGGTCATGTTGCTAATGATAATGCAACAGTTTTACTCTTGATTGCAAAACCAGAAACCAGAAACTAGCCTGACAAGATAAAAGATGTTTCACTGAGGAACTTGGACTTTGAGGAGAGAGAACTTGGCCAACCAGGGCTCTCCTGCCGGCCCCCCAGGGTGGTGCCGGCACAGGCAAGTGAATAGACACATCACTGCCAGAAGGGGGTCACATTGCAATGGGAAAAATGCAGCTCACCCAATCATATAGGATACACCCATAGGAGCCAACACCAAGGTTGGCAGCTCCCGGGGGCTGGGCACAGCAGAGACAGAGATGCGGACTGAGAGGGGTGTGGGAGCGCGAGGACAGATAAGGGGCAGCAGTAGGTGGGAGGGTGCTGGGAAGAGAGAGCAGAGCAGCTCTCGCTGCTTGAGAAACAGGTCTGGCAGGACTGGGCGGGGCTGAGCATGAACTTGAGTGGAGACCAAACTGCCGGGCCTCAAGGACTCTCAACTGCAGCCACACCCACTCCAACGAATGAGGTTGCGGGGCCCAGAGACCCCGATCTGCTCCGAGGTTAGCAGCTCGGCCGGGGAAACCCTAACTGTCGCAGGCTCGCTCGCGGGGGGATCAATAACATCATTGCGGTGAAAACACAACCGAACGGCCGTCATTGGGAACGAAAGAGCTGTTATTCCTGCAGGGCCTCCACCCCGGGCAGGGTCAACAAGGACATGTTATAAATAAGCATTACGTGAACGGATGCGCCAACATAGAAAAAACGCACAGATGGCTTTTAAAAGACCAGATCGACCCAAGATGAAACGGGAAATCTTAAGTGTCTGCTGCTATTGGAGGAGCCAACTCCTCGTAGAGAAAACGCCAGGGCCCAGGCGGCCTCGCCGGAGGCAGGGAAGTGCGAGCTTGGGAAGGAATAAAACGACTTATTTGGGCGAAAGCCAAGCCTCCCGGGCAGCCCTGGGCATACCTGGGGAAGATAAGTCCTATCGAACATTTAAGGGGAAATAGTGCCCATCTCACAAAACTCCTGAGACGACAGCGGTGTCTAGCATAGCAGCTACCCCAGACGATGACACTGCAGAAAAGAGGGAAATGCTCTGGCTGGCGGGCTCAGTGGTTAGAGCACCGGGCTGAGCACAGAAGGGTCTGGGGTTGGATTCCAGTCAAGGGTATGGACCTGGGTTGCAGGTTCGATTCCAGCTCCTGTCAGGCATGCGTGGGAGGCAACCAATCGATGTGTCTCTCTCACATCGATGTTTCTCTCTCTCCCTCCCTCCCTCCCTTCCTCCCTTCCTGTCTCCTTCCCTTACACTTTCTCTGAAAATCAATGGGAAAAAAAAATATCCTGGGGTGAGGATTAACCAAAAACAAAACAAAATAACCAACAGGAAAGCCAGCTGCTAACAGGGCCGGGGAAGCTGAGGCCCAGGCACCTGAAAGATTTAGCGTGAGGATGGGCGGCACCGTGCCATCTGAGCTGCAGCCAGAGCCGGTCGTCTGCTGCAGAAAGCTGAGCCTGGAGCGAAGTTATCTTTGAAGTTTATTAAACCTGCGTGTCTCCAGGGCCTGGGGGAGAAGGAGCACGGCAGTGTGTGTGTGCGTGTCGGGGGGAGGGAGTTTGCACCCCACTGGCGAGCCAGCATTTTGGGAGTGTTTTTCACGGTCTCAGCAGCTCCACTGCAGTTCGCATTCGCACATTTAGCAGGAAAAGCAAAACTGCCGTGAATGGAATCAAACGCCACTGTAGGGCCCGCTGTGCAGCGGAGGCTCAACCATCCGAGCAGCGCGGTGAGCTGATGCCACCGGCCAGGGCCCCGGTTCGGGAACCAAGTGGCCGGGGGAGCGAGTGGAAGGTTCTGTTGTTCACGGCATCTCTGCGGTGCCCACGTTCGATGGGGAGGGCTTCGTACCAGGAAACACTCCGTCTGCTCCATTAGGAAAAGGGGAGACCAGATGGACACAGGCACCCAGTGGCCCACATTCACACAGACCTTCTGCCGGACGCCGTAGAAATGAATTCACCCCGTAAACACGGTGTAAGTGAAATCTGATACAAAAATGTTAAGGAAGAAAAAGAAATCATGCTTACTTTGTGATTTGTTTTTTAATAAAAACGGTCAACATGTCTGAGACCAATATATTTGGAAAGGCCTATACATGAAGTCTTTCCCGCGTGTCACCATTAAACATGCTACAGGACTTCTGAATTTTTTGAAATTTCTGGAAAGAATGAGAGTTCTCCTGACAAACATAAAGTGCCAAACAAGGACGCTTTAGATGGAAGCTGGGAGCAAGTGAATGCCCCCAGGTCACGGGTGCTGCCTGCACAGGAAGACGAAGCAGCAAGAGGCAAGGCCCTGAGATGGAGGGGCGCCCCCTCATCATTTCAGGGGACATGACTTATCCACCTGCAAGCTCAAGGGTTCAAGCTGAGAACTGTTAGGGCTCCAAGGAAAGCCATGTAACGGCCACCAAAAGCACCAAGAACCAGTAACTTCCGCAAAGAGCAGCATTACACAGCGAGAAAACCCCGGGAGGGAACAGCTCACAGCGGCAAGAACATTGTAACGTACCCAGGAACACACTGAACCTGAGATATTCCCGACCTGTGTCGAGAAAAGCACAGAATTTGCTGGAGGAAATAAAAGGAAAACTCGGTGGATGGCGGGATGTGTGTGTGTGGGGGGGAGATGACATGTTTTTGAATTTTTTAAAAAATGAAAATTATAAAGTCAATCCTGCCCAAATTAACTTATCCATCCCAGATTCGGTTTAAAAAAAACACACCTGACAATAAATAAAATAATCTCTATTTATAAAAGCCTAAGCGACCGTTATGACCAGAACGACCAGAATGACTGATCAACCAGTCACTATGACGTGCACTGAGCACCTGGGGCAGATAGATGCTCAATGGAGGAGCTGCCCTCTGGTGGTCAGTGTGCTCCCACAGCCAACCTCTCGCAGCTGGCCAACCTCCTGCGGTCCCTACCTCTGTCCTTCCCTATCCACCCCCCACCCCCCATCCCCACAGGCCCTGATCAGGACTGGGCGAGATGGCCTCCATCGGCCCTGATTGCCGGCCAGGCCTAGGACCCCCGCTCCCCACCCGTGCATGAATTCGTGCACCGGGCCTCTAGTGAAAAACTGTCAGTCTGTCATAAATGTATGTGGAAGAGAGACCGGCCAAGATGATTTTGATTCGAGTCGGATAGTGCCAGGCTACCTACCAAAACTCACTCTGTTCAGTTAAAACAATGTGGTGTCAGCAGAGGAGACAACGGGCCCACCAGTGGAGTGAAACCACGTGAGATGCCCCGACACTTGGGACTGCGAAAGGGACCTTTCCAATCAAAGGGAAGAGAATAGCACATAAAACTGGTCGTTCGAGGATAAAGTCATAGTATGGTCCGTCCTCAAAGCCGCGCGCAAAACTAAACTGCGCAAGAATTAAACGTATACACATAAAAGGGTGGCATCAGAAAATAATAGCAGGCTATTTTTTATAATATTGAAAGTCTTCTGGAAGAAGACAAAGCATCCAGTGGCCATAAAAGATGAACATCTGACGATAAAAGAACCTGTAACTTTTATATGGCAAATGTTACTACTTAGCAAATTAAAAGACAAGCAACAGACTGGAAGAAAATATTAAAAGGATTACTACCCAGGCTATAAAAGTGACTCATGATGCACTCACATTGTTGTGCAACCACCCCCACCACAATAAAAAAGAAAGGTAACTCCGGAGTATATTAACAGAAAGCACTTTAGGAAAGGGAGTAAAGGAGTGACCCGGTTCCACAGAAAAGGCAGTGCAATGAGATCATGGACATCAAACGACGCTGGGGCTCTTCAGCAATGAGGAAAATATAAATTTAAAAAACCCAATGTTTAAATAAAACAAATTAAAACTATACTTAAAGGGTATTATTAAGAAAGTGACAAACCCTAACCGGTTTGGCTCAGTGGATAGAGCGTTGGCCTGCGGACTCAAGGGACCCAGGTTCGATTCCAGTCAAGGGCATGTACCTTGATTGCGGACACATCCCCAGTAGGGAGTGTGCAGGAGGCAGCTGATCGATGTTTCTCTCTCATGGATGTTTCTAACTCTCTATCTTTCTCCCTTCCTCTCTGTAAAAAATCAATAAAATATATTTTTTTAAAAAGAAAGTGACAAGACTACCTACAGAATGAGAGGAAATATTTGCAAACCATATCACCAGTAAGGATCTAGAATCCAGAATATATAAAGAACTCTCACAACTCAATAACAAAAGGACAAGAAACCCGATTTAAAAATGGGCAAAGGACTAGAAGGGGCGTTTCTCCAAAGAAACGATTCAAATGGCCATCCAGCCCATGAAAAGATGCTCATCATTATCAGTCATTACAGCAGTGAAAACCAAAACCACAAGGAGGCAGCGTTCCATATCCGCCCGGTGATTATAACTAAACCCCAAACAAACAAAAGACAAAACAGTACGTGTAGGTGGGGATGTGGAGACACGGCCGGTGAGAAGACAAATGAACGGGTGCAGCTGCTGCGAGAACAGTCCGACAGCCTCAAAGAGGTAAACGTAGAATTCCCCTGTGACCGTGTGACCTTATGTGTGCACCCAAAGAGTGGAAAACTACTCAGACAAACGCTTGCATGCACATGTTCATGTCAGCACTGGTCACAAAAGCCAAAGGGTGGAAACAACCCAAGTGTCCACAAACCAACGGACGGATGAACACATGGGTACACATCTGCACGATGGAGTCCTGTGCAGCCATGAACAGGCATGAAGCACAGATACCTGCTGCACCATCCTCAAAAACATCATGCCATGTAAGAAGCCACACAAAGATCATGGATGTAAATGGAGCCATGCAAACATCATGTATGTAAAAGGAGCCACACAAACATCATGTATGTAAAAGGAGCCACACAAACATCATGTATGTAAAAGAAGCCACACAAACATCATGTATGTAAAAAGGCTGCACACAAAAGGTCATCTATTATGCGATTCCCTTTCCATGAAATGTCCAGCACAGGTAGATCCACCTAGATAAACAGTTATGGTGGCTCAGACTCGGGGAAGAGGGAGGAGGAAGTGACTGCCTAAAGCAGCGGTCGCTATCCTTTCGGACCTCATGGGCCGCCAGTGGTCCACGGACCACCGCTTGGCGACCGCTGGCCTCAAGGGCACAGGGCGGTCTTTCGCGGGAGTGACATGCTTTGGAAGGAGACACAGGGGTGGCCGCACCGAGCTGCACACTCTCAATGGTTCACATTGTCTGTCATGTTCATTCCACCTCATTAAAAATGGACAAGGAGGTACCTCATCTCTTTTTCAGTTTGGCACACACACACACATGCACACACACACATACACATGCACACACGCACACACGCACCTATAACAACCCAGTGTCGGCACGAGAGCAGGTGAGCTCTGTCCACACTGGCGGCTCACATGGAAGCCAGCAGGGCATCTGGGGATGGAAACCGAGCAGCATCTGTCAAAACGGAAAACGCGCACAGTTTGTGGCACAAGTTTCGCTCACAGGACTCCGTTCCGCACACGCTCCGAGGTAGACAGGAACACACTTTATTGGTTTTAAAAAATGAAACAAAATAAGAAATAAAAATCTGGCAAATGGGTGTTGCCGGTTTGAGAGCTGGAAGAAGGACCTGGAGGACCATTTGGTCTCCAATTGCCCCGGAACAGCCCCTAAATCGCCCATAAACTCCATGCGCTGTGTGTAAACAACGCTGCACAGCAATAAAGCGGAAGAATATACAATTTTCCCGATAATGCACACTCTGTAGTTCCACAACGTGGTTGCATTAAAAATTCAGTCATTCAAGTGTGACACTGCGAGACACATGCCACACATTCACCAACAGTCACATCGCTGGCCACCGCTACCCAGTGCTCCCGTGTGGCTGGCCGTGGTCCTTTCGCCTGAGAAGTGGGGGTGCCACACCTCCCAGGGGCGCGCTGAGCGGGAGGCGGGGGAGTGCACGCGGGTGAGGGGCCCGCGCTGCCCAGGCACCGGTTAAGCGCAGCAAGTGTGGGCTATCACCAGGGACTCGCAGGGCTGCATTCTGGTAGGTCATTCATAGACGATGTGACGAACCCCAGGTGATGAGGGCTCCCAGCTGTGGGCGAAGGCACAGGAGAGAGAGGCTGGCTGCAGGGCCGCCCTCCCCAACGCCCCTCAGTCTACGTGGAAGCCATTGCCCAGCCCTTTGGTCCCCTCACCCTGAGATGGGCTGGCGGTGCCCGGCTGAGACCCACAGGGACCTGCTTTTCCCAGAGGACAGATGCCCTTTCTGCACGCTGGTGCCCCTACCATTAGCACGCACGTCCAAGTGCTCCTGTGTTTGTTCTCTGGAAAATAAACTGTTGGAAAGAAAAATCAATTTTCATTAGCGGTGCAATTACTTTCAAGAAAATCCTTTTTCAAATAAAAGCGTCAAGGGCACTCGAGAGCTGGTGTCAACCTGACCTTCCCCGGAGGAGGAGTGTGCTGGGACCCAGGGCTGGCATCGCCCCTCAGCTGCCTGTCCCGGTCCCGGACGCCCCGACAGGAGCCAGCAGAAGCCGCGGAAGCTGGGGGCAGGCCGGGAGGGATGGGGGTAAGCAGAGAGTCCCCCCACCCTGGGGTGGGCACCCCTCAGGTCAGCTGATGGATGCCCAAGGCTGTATGCCAGACCTCCTAGTGTTTTAAGAGGACGTCTATGCCAGATTTTTATTTGAAATCGTCCAGATTTTATAATTATTTTAAAAAATTCAAAGTGAACAACAAAGACAATATTCTTGGGGCCCAACCAAATACTACTGTGGGGTGAACCTGGTCCAAGGGCCCCGGGCGGTAACGTCTGTGACACACGCTTGCCCTTGGAGGTTGGAAACTGTACGCCCAAAGGTGCTCATGGACCAGGGCTGTGGGTGTCACAAGAAAAACATCTACGCCCTCCAGGGCTGATAAAGCCCATTAGTGGGTGTGAGTCGGTTTCCCATGCCCTGCCTGTCAATCATCTGCCCCCAGCCCTGGCCACATCGCGGCTCCACGCCACGCCCCTGCTGGGGTCATGGTCTGAGAGGACACCTGGAACTTTGTACAGTGCTTCCCACACACCTCGCTTGACAAAAATAAATTGCAAGATGCATTCCCCACTGAGAACGCACACGTGAGAGTTTTGTTTTCCCTTCCACTTGACACGTCAGCAGAATCGGTGGCTCTTTTATAGAGAGATTACCTTAAATGAATATAAAGAGGAACGATGGGGCCAGGTTAGAGAAACTACACAGCCACCAGGCAAAGCCAGAGCAGAATTGATTTTTCTTAAGTGGGGTCAGTGAGTAATCGTGTGCGCACAGCCTGGGAGTCACTCTGAAACCCATTCTTCCCCCGCGGCGTCCTGCCCCTGCCTCGCCCGATCGATCCTGCCGCATGCATCGCCAACGGGGTGCAGGGCCTTCAATTATCTGGTGATTTTTAGTATTTCTCCCTCCTTTTTTTTTTTTCATTTTATGTGCCCCAGGCATGAACAGCTCTGGCCACCGACACAGGCATCAAACTGGGAAGAGCTAAGGAGCATACATCTGCTTTGCCCCTGAGTGATCTAAGAGCAACTCCACCAATCAGGTATCCCCTTGCCCATTGCCAGGGGTCCTCCCTCCTTCTTAATCAGCATCGGGAGGGGGGCTGACGCTGAAGCCAATTGCAGGCTAGATCTCCCCATCCCTGCGTGGAAAGTGGTTTAGAAACACGCAGTCGCTTTTCGAAGAGATAAAGGCTGCCTGTGATGTAGCAGATGGGCTGCGTGTCGCCCTGGGCAGTACAGTGACCTGTAGCCCAGCTGAGGCCGTGCCACCCCTGCAGGGGTGCTGTCCTCCTAACGCCCTCTCTCCCCGCCTGAGCCTGCCATCTCCCCCCAGAGCCAGCTTCCCATCCCCAGGGAACCTGGAACAGGAGACCAGGCTGAGTGTAGCAACAATATCCCACAAGCTGCCATCTGGGTACACAATGGACAAGCCATGGCTGGTTTTCCCGCGTCCTGACCCCTCTTGGTCAAGGTGTCTCGGCGGCCTCATGCAGTGCCTCGTCCTCTCCTGTACGGAGGTGCGGAGGGCACTGGACCTCACACCACGCGGATGACATGAAGGCTTCCCTTCTGTGGCCATGGATAGGTCCTTAAAATTATTCACGTATTCTTATCAAAATACTACGGTGACAGTTTCACTCTGCCCACTGCCCGGCGTCCGACATGGCTAGAGAACCAGCAGGCAGACAGCGCAGATGATATTTAAACAGATCTCTCTCCTTGTCTCCCTTTGGCAAACCCGTTGACTGGAATTCCTAAAACCACGAAGGCCAGAGGAAGTGACAGTAAGTAAAGAATCTTCAACTCAGAATCCTACGCTTAGTGAAAATATCTCAGGAATAAAGGTAACTCCAGACATTCTCCAATGAAAACACACACAAAAAAACCAAACACGAAGAGCATTTGTGGCCAGCAGACTGGCCCGGAGGGAATGGCTGAAGGCAGTTCTCCAAACCAAACGGAAGAGAGAAAAGGAAGAGCCATGGAATGTCATGAAAGAAGGAAGAACTCAGTGAGCAAAAGTGCAGGCAAACACATAGGTTTCTCCTCCTGAGTTTTGTAAATTCTGTTTGACTGTTGAAGAAAGATTTGTAACACAGTCTGACGTGGTTCTAAATGTATGTATAGGAAGCATTTAAAACAATTATATAATGAACGGGGGAGGTAAAGTTTCTATACTTTACTTGAACTGGCAAAATGATGACATCAAGAATATATGATGACATATACGTGCATGTATATATGTATGCATATATATGTATGTATATGTTTATATGTATATGTATCACATATATAATGTGATACCTAGAATAGCTACTAAAACAGCAATACCTTTTAAAGTACAAGACATACTCAAAAACACTAGAGTGAAATCATAATGACATGTTAAAAATTGCCCCAGCTGGTTCAGCTCAGTGATAGAACGTCGGCCTGTGGACTGAAGGGTCCAGTCAAGGGCACATGCCCAGGTTGCAGGTTTGGTCCCCAGTGGGGGGCGTGCAAAAGGCAATTAATCAATGGTTCTCTCTCATCATTGATGTTTCTCTCTCTCTCTCTCTCTCTCTCTCTCTCTCTCTCTCTCCCTTCCTTTCTGAAATCAATAAAAATATATTTTTAAAAATGTTCAAGTCATTCACAGGAAGGCATGAAAAGAAAACAGAACTGAAAAACAGACCACAAATGGTTGGCTTACCCTCTGACATATCTATAACTCCATCACATGCAAATGGTCTAAATACAAATTAAAAGAGGGGCCCACGGAGTGGACGCAAAAACATAACGCCACCATTTGCTATCCACAAGAAGCTCCCTTTTGTCTCAGAGATTGTGTGGGAAAGTCACAGGCACCTTCGTTTCAAATGAGCGCTCTGCTGCTGAGACCGAGGCGAATGCTCAGCAGAGCGGGAGCCGGCCAAGCCGGCGTCCAGGGGAAGGACAGCGATGGAGGGGACGCTGCTCCTCAGACGCAGCAGCGGGCAGCCACCGCAGACCCTCCGAGCTGCTGCTGCGATTCGCACCCACTCGCCTTCCCCAGAGTGTTCACCCGAAGACCATCTGAGCCCCGTCCACGTGCAAGAAGCAACGCCCCTCGAGGTGTGTGCATTGCCCGTAGGACTCTACCTGCAGACCCGGAGATTACATATGGGAGGTTGGGTTGGGGACAGAGCGGGTCCCGCCTGACTCCTCAGCCTTTCATTTCCTGGTCATTCACAATAGACTTTGAGTTGACCTTGAACGTTTACAGGATGAATGGGTTGGGCTTTGGGGAAGACAGGTAGGGGGCAGGGAGCGGTAAATAGAACATTAAATAAAGACATATCCAAGCACCAGCTTCTGAATAGAAAAGGAAGCAGAAGAGATTGACACAGGAGCCCACACTGCTCATCCTCCGCCATTTAAAATGAAACAACCAGCCCAGCTGGTGTGGCTCAGTGGTTAAGCATCGACGTATGAGCCAGGAGGTTATGGTTTGATTCCCCTGTAAGACACAGTACCGGTAGTGGGGGTGCTTGATCCCCAGTAGAGGGCATGCAGGAGGCAGCAGGTCAATTTTTCTCACTCATCATTGATGTTTCTATCTCTCCCCCCCTCTCCCTTCCTCTCCGAAATCTAAATAAATAAACAAACAAACAAATGAATAAAAAAATGGAACCAATCTGACTCCTCCAGTCATGCTTGGTCAGTGCGAGTGAAGTCGGCCTCCCTTGGAAATGCCCACAGACATGGGCGGAGGGAAGCCCCTCACTCTACGCGACCAGTCGCCTCGCTTCAGAAGTTGCTCTTAGAAATGATTACGTTCCACAAAGATGGCAGTCTGTCCACGCCCGAGTCAACTGCCCATTTCAACCTGCCGCCATGAAACTTCTGTGAAACCATCCAATTTTGGTGGATGCCTGTGAGTCTGTGAGGGGAGTGGTCTACGTGAACCGAAATGGGTGACAAGTGCCCGGCTGAGCCTGCACCAGGTCATACATGAATCCTTACTTCCTGATAGGATCCACACCGGCTGGCAGCCCGGCCGGAAGTCAGGCCGTGCCGACACATGGGCCAAAGTGCCCACTGGCTCGGGGCTGGGTCCTGAGAGTGATCCGAGGCCTTCCATCCGAGGCCCTCCATCCGAGGCCCTCCATCCGACATGTGCGGTGGATGAACGCACAACACTGACAGCAGGAAGGAAAGAGGCACTAAAATGAGAGACGCGGGGACGGGAGGAGGGACGATGGACGCAGCAAAGGTGGCCAAGGTGACCCAGCTTCTCTCGCGATCAGAACAGAGCGACACAGCCTCTCCCTGTGGGTCCCAAACCCAGACGCGTTTCCAGCCGCGAACCCATGAAATGATCCTTGAAATTATCTCGCCAAGAGAAAATGTCCTTCAGCGCTTATTTTGATGTGATTTAAATAAATGGGCGGCAGGTGGAATTATTTCCTCGTTCCATCCTGGTTCGGAAAATGAAATTCCATTTACGAGCCAGTCAGTCCGCGGCCCCTCCAGCTGAGCCGAACACAGGGCCGTGCTGTCAGCAGTAGGACCGGGGCCCCAGGCCGAGGGGTCTCTCTGCCAAGGTGAACTGACCCTGTGGGGTCAGGGGTGCGCCCCAGTGCCTGCCCGCTGGGTTGCAGCGTGGAGTTGGATTTGTAACTGACAGTGGCAACCCAGACACCCTGTGTCTTTGATCTGATGTGTGATTTCTGAAAAGGAGAGTGTGGAGAGATCCCACAGCCGCCAGAGGTGTCAAATGCCACGGGTACACCTGTGTGCCCAACTGTGACCCCAGACAAGGAACCCGTTACAGTCCCACCCGCTACAGTCCCACGCCCTGATCCCGAGGTGACCGGCAGGGCTGTAGGGCTCGGGGTACCTCCGTAAGGCTCTGTGTGAGCATGAGAGAGGGTTGTTCTTGGGAACGATGTCAAATATATTTTCATTGATCTCAGAGAAGAAGGGAGGGGGAGGGAGAGATAGAAACATCAGTGGTGAAAGAGAATCATCATAGATCGGCTGCCTCCTGCACGTCCCCTACTGGGGATTGAGCCCAAAGCCTGGGCATGTGCCCGGACCAGGAATCCAAGGTGACCTGGCCAGGCTTGGAAAACGTGTTAAAAGGATGGTCTCCAGTGATGGGCTTTGATGACTTTTTAAAAAAGTCACGATATATTTAAGACACGTAGAAGGATAACAAATAACAAATTTCACAGGGGCATACGCACCACTCGGGTTAAGAACACACATGTTACCAAAGGAGTTGCTGCCTTTTCCCGACTATCCCCGCCCCCCCTGGACCCCGGGGGCCTCTCCCAAGGGCACCTCCGCAGGCCACCACCGCGCAGAGCGGGTGGCTCTCTGTCCTTTAACCAGATGCGGGCCTCGCATGTGTGCAGGCGTCTATAGATCGTGCCCTCTGCCCGTGCCCTCCCTGAACTCGCTCTTTCTGCACCACATTTCACTCGAGATCCACCCGTGTTAGCACACGCAGCTCCAGCTGAGGCCTTGTCACGTGTAGGATAGACATGAGCAGCCTCTTTCTTGTTTTGCACGTTTCACAGCTCCCGCGTCGGACATGCATTACTTTCACCATCAGAGAAGAACAGGGTTTGTAAGGGGAGGCAGCCCCCACTCCCCCTCGTCCTCGCTCCCTCCCTGGGGGACTGACAGCGTGGAGGGGGAGCCTGGAACCTCCCCCCACCTCCCAGCCAATGGCCAAGTCCTGCTGGTCCCCCTTCCGCCACCTCTAAGACCCTCTCTTACCTCCCCCTCGTTTGCACAGCCCTGCGCAGGGTCCGGCCTCGGTGCTGGCCTGGGTGCCGGGTCTGCCCGGCCTGGGCTCCTCTCCCTGCCCTAGTGCAAGGCCACCCTTTGTGATCCCAGCTGCCACCGTCCCAGCTCAGGCCACCACCGTCTCCGCCTGGTGTCACTTCACCGGCTTCGTCCCTGGCCTCCGGGCTCTAGTCTCATGGCCGGAAGTACCGCTCTGAACCAGACACCGAACAGTATCAAACCCTCCTCCACGTCAGAAGTCCCCCAGTGCCTTCTCATTGTCTTCAGGATGAAATCCGAACTCTGAGGCATCATGGGTAAGACTCCTCGCCACCTGATCCTCCCCCAGCTGCTCATCCCATCCACCCGAAAGAGCTGCTGAGCCCGGCCCGTGTGGCTCAGTGGTTGAGCATCAACCTATGAATCAGGAGGTCACGGTTCAATTCCTGGTGAGGGCACACGCCTGGGCTGTGGGCTCGATCCTCAGTGTGGGGCGTGCAGGAGGCAGCCCATCAACGATTCTCTGTCATCATTGGTGGTTTTTTTTTCTTTTTTCTTTTTTTAAATCCTACCCGAGGATATTTTTCCATTGATTTTTAGAGAGAGTGGAAGAGAGAGGGAAAGACAGAGAGAAAAATCAATGTGAGAGAAACACAATGATTGGTTGCCTCTTGCATGAGCCCTAACCAGGGCACGGGCCGGGGAGGAGCCTGCAACCGAAGTACGTGCCCTTGACCTGAATCGAACCCAGAACCCTTCAGTCCGCAGACCCACACTCTATCCACACCAGCTAGGGCTCATTGATATTTCTCTCTCTCTCCTTTCCTCTCTGAAATAAATATAAATTTAAATATATATCTATATATAGATATCTATATATACATATATGTATCTATATGTATCTATAGATACATATCGATGTCTATATATAGATATATAGATATCAATATCTATATATAGATATATCAATATCGATATCTATATATCTATATATATTATTTATTTTTTTTTTTTTAAGAGCTGCTGGAATGCTCCAGTCTGGCCCCACACCCTCTCACCTCCCCCATGGTTTCTCCTGGCGTGTGCTCTCCCCCCATCCCAGCCTGGCCAGTGTTGTCGACTGGTCCTGCACGACTCCCGGGAGTGCCCTCAGGAGGGCTTTACTGAGCGCCCATCCCAGCTGGGCCCCCGACTCTGTGGTCCTCAGTGTCCCCCATGTTGGGGGCTCACACTGATGGGTTCACCCCTCCTCTTCCCCACACAGAGCTGACTCCCCGGCTGGGATGGGCCCCTCCTAATTCCCAGGACCCAGCGCCGTGCCCCCCTCCCCCCCAGCAGGTGTCGGGTGAAGGCCGCTAACATTTTCTGCAAAGGGCCAGACAGCCACCACGGGCTCTGCAGGCCACAGGGTCCCTGTCGCTAATCAGCTCTCACTGCCGCTCGAGAGCTGAGGTGGCCAGCACGGAGGTGAAGGGCCTGGCTGCTCCTCCAACTCCACGGACCCTGAGACGTGAGCTTCGTGTCATTTTCGTGTGTCACAAAAGGTCCTTCTTTCATTTTCTCCCAGCCTCAGAGGGTAGAAACACATGCTTAGCTCAGAGTTCTTGCCGGGACAGGCAATGTCATGATCTAGGACGGAATCTGCTGGCACCGCAAAGCGCACGTAGCACCTGCATCCCTAAGCCCTTAGGCCAGTGGTTCTCAACCTTCGGGCCCTTTAAATACAGTTCTTCATGTTGTGACGCAACCATAAAATTATTTCCGTTGCTACTTCATCACTGTAATGTTGCTACTGTTATGAATCATCATGTAAGTAAATATCTGATATGCAGGATGGTCTTAGGGGACCCCTCTGATAGGGGTCGCGACCCACAGGTTGAGAACCGCTGCCTTAGGCGGAAACGGAACCGCCCGCAGGTGATGTCAGACGTCAGTACAGCGCTGGTTCTCACCCCGGCTGCCCGCCGCCAGGTGTCAGAGGGGACCAAACACTGAGTCCACAGGTGCGGTCAGAGGTACGGGAACGTCGGAAGGAAATGGGGAGGCATCTGGGAAGAATCCTCAAAAAGTGCCCTGGGAGCGTAACTCGCCGCCTGCAGCCAGTCCCCACCCGTGGGCCCTGGGCCCTAATGAATCTTAATGGCAGCGCGTCCCCTCTGCTGGGGGGTCCGATGGAACTGCAGCGCACATTTCATTCCAGCATCTGCGGGGCTCGGATCCCTCAGCAGCCTGGCTCCTGGTGATGGGATGGCCGGCGAGTGTGGGTGTTAGGTCGAGGCAATTATATTGCACCGCTGTGTACACTGCCCAGAATTCATTACAGTGCGCTTGCTCTCAGGAGCCGCCGTGCGCCTGAAATTTCGGGGGTCCCGACAGGAAAATCAATGCAGGCGCTCGCTCTGGGCTGCAGGGAGCCACGAACACTCGCACTGCCACCAGCCTGGACGTGACTGACGGTGTCACCTCCGGATCTGCAGCTGCAAATTGAAGAAGGGGACTCAGAACCCAGGCAGAGTCCCTGGCAGAGCAGGACAGAGGCAGAGGAGGAGCCTGGGCCCATCCCAGCTCAGCCCCAGTGGCCTGCTAAGCACCATCAACACCTCCAGACAGCAGTGCAGGGGCAGTGCAGGGAGAGGCCAGAGGCGCAGATTTGAACGTTAAGTGAGAAACCCCCGCTGAGAGCTGAATTAGGAGAGTAAACGCTGTGACTCGGAAGGTCCCAGGATTAAACTACATCCGAAGGCGAAAGCGCTCAGGCCTGCGCTGAAGCATTGGTTCCCGGCAGCT
>NW_006284618.1:5454172-5460605 GCF_000327345.1 Myotis davidii | reverse complement strand
GCTTTGCCAGCCCAGCAGGCCAGGCCCCCGGGGAGGTGGCAGCCACCTCCCCCCCACAGCAGACCCCTGCAGGTGGATTGGGAGCCTTTGTTAGCACAGCCCAGAGGGGGTCTGATGGAGGGGGAGACGCCGGCAGGTCTCCTGCAGTTTGTGAGCTCAGCCTCCAGGAGCTCAGCCTCCGGGAGCTCAGCCTCTGTACCCTGAGCCTCTGGGAGCTCTGGCCTCAGCACCTGCAATTCCCGGGACCCTAGGACTCGCCTGGCTGCCCCCCTCCCCATTCCCTGGGGTGAAAATGAAGCCCAGAGGCAGCGCTGCCCAGGACAGACACCCGTCAACGCTGCTCCCCATGTTCCTCCTGCAAGATGAGGGGTGAGCCCGGACGGGAGCAACGGAAGTCGCCGCCTAAAACCATGGCAACCTCCTCCCTCTCCCGGAGGCGTGGCCGGCTGGCCCCAAGTCCACCCCGTGTGCAGACTGGCTGTGTCCTGCTCCGTCACCCGCCCGGTGCTGCGGGCCCGCCAGTGCCGTTCCCTCCCCCCGGCTCCTGTCCACCTGTTTCAACAGTGAAATGAAGCCGGTCGTGCTGGCTCACGTCTACGTTCAGGGATGAGACTCTAGACCCAAGGTTTAAATATGAATACACGTCTGTATGTGTGTATGTGTAAGTCTGCACACATATAAACACACATACGCATATCAATACAAACTTTCAAACCCGGGCATCCATCCATTTGCTGCATAAAAGCGAGGCACTTGCAGGAACCCGAGCTCTGCTTTCTAAGGTGCCTTCTTTATGAGCGTCCGACACAGGAACCCTCTCTGCCCAGGACTCGGGCCCCGCACTGGCTGGTCAACTGCACCTCAAAGCTCCCTGGTGTTCCCCAAACTGGGAACAGAAAACAGAGCAGGCGGCCCGGCCCCTCCTCCACCGAGGCGGGTCCCAGCAGCCCCTCCTGCTGTGAAACTGAGCCGAGGCCCTAAGGCGGATTCCGGGCCAGGAAGGAGGCGCTGCCTGCCCCTCCTTATCTGCCTCTGAGTCAACATCCACAACGCAGGCCAGCGTCCTCCCTGCATATCTGAGGACTTATACACGACTCTCCAGTCATGAACTACGAATTCCCTCCATCGTCCTGGGAGTCAACAGCCCTCGGCCGGGAGCAGGACCGAGAGGCCGGCCGGAGCCGGAGCCAGAGGGCCCGTCCGAGTCCGGCTCCGGCCTCTGAAAGGGTGACCTGCGGTGGATGATTTCACGTGGCTGCAACGGGGTTCCCTTCGCTTTAAATATTCATGAGCCATTGCCTGCGTGAGGAGGCTACTGAGCGGGTCCAGTGGCGTATCTGTGCTCGGAAGATAGCGAGCCAACAATTGATGTTGTTCATTATTATTTTTTATTCGACTAATATTCTTCGAGGGCCCCATGCATCAGGCATTGCTAAGTGCTTGGGCTGGAACAGTGAAGAAATTGGACCAAACCCTCACCCTTCACACACACACACACACACACACACACACACACACACACACACACACACACCAAACCATAAAGCATTTCTGTGCATTTCAGAAAGCTACGCGATGGGACACAAGGGGCTGACACGGGGGACACGAGGGCGGCCTGTGGGCCCGGTGGACAGCGCTGGCCACTCCACGAGCCGGCGGAGAGGTGAGAAGGGAGCAGGCGGCAGAGACAGGCAGCAGCTGGAGACGGGACCCTGAAGCCGAAAGGACCCCGGAGGCCAGGCGCCTGAGAGAGCAGAAGGGAGCTGTGGGTAGAGGGCTGTGCGAGGAGCAGAAGCTGAGAAGTTTCCAGAAGGACAGGTGCCTCCGAGGGCGGGGCCGAGGAAGGGAGACTGGGAGGGACACGCGTGCGAGGTGGGACAGTCAGGACTTGGTGACGGGAATGGAATGACCTCTAAAAGTCCTCCTGAGGCAGGGACACTGCGGACACGATGCGGGCAGGACGGAGGGGGCGGGGCATTGCATTTCACGCTGAGTGGCCAAGGGGCTCCAGAGGGGGGACTCCCAGCATGAAGGGGAGATTCCCGTCCTGGGGCATGTGTGAGGCCCCAGGGAGAGGGGCCAGACCTGAGAGGGGCCAGGCCGGGCTGGACAGAGCGTGGCTGGAGCAGAGAAGAGGAGGAACCAGGAGAAGGTGGAGTCCTTGAGCCTGAAGGGGAGACTCCACTGTGCTCTGCGGCTGGGAGGTCCGTAACCGCGGACAGGGGAGCCCCCTCTTCCTGGGACCCTGAGGTTCCCGCTCCCTTTGGCACCACAAATCCTGACAATAAACTGGCTTTGGTGAAGGAACTCAAGCCATCTCTGCTCCTTCAAACCCGGAAAGCCGCTTGCCCCAGCCCTGCCGGGCTCCATGCCAAGCCCAGAGGGGCCGACACGGGCCTTTCCTGCGAGGATCCCTTGGCCGGAGGCAGACGCCCGGCCGGCCATCCTCACATAAGCCAGACCCAGACAGACCACAGTGGGTGTGAGCCAGTTCTGAAAACAGGCACGGAAATAAAATAGAAAGTTAGCGCCAAGGCAGGAGGGGCAGGGAAGGGTGTGCCCCAGGAACGGGACCGAGAGGGGCGTGTACACGAGGAGGCGCAGAGTCCCATCCCAGCGCCATGGGCTGGGTGTCTGCGCCAACCTGTGCCGATGGCGCTGAGTGTCCGGACGCTTCACCAACCAAAACAACATCGGAGCGGGCGATCTGGTGACTGCTCCCCTAACGTCAGCCCTCGGCACGGGACGACCAAGTGTCGCGGGGCCCCCAAATCCTGGAGAACCCCTAAGCCAGGCAGGAGGCAGACTGGTGTCACCTCCACGCTCTTTGCAAACAAAGGAAAAGGGAAGGAGAAGAGTGACCTTTCTGTCGAGCAGGGGCTGTGCCACCTGGTTCTGTGGCGCATCTAAAAGATCCCTTTCGCCCGGCCGGCATGGCTCAGGGGTCGAGCGCTGACCTAGGAACCAGGAGGTCACGGCTCCATCCCCAGTGGGGGCCGTGCAGGAGGCAGCCGGTCAATGATGCGCTCTCATCATGTACGTTTCTCTCTCTCCCTTCCTCTCTGAAATCAATAAAAATATATTTAAGGAAAATACAAAATAAAAAAGACTCCTTTACACATCAAATCAGGCCCTGCCCCCGCGAGCCCCGTGCTTCACGCCACCAAGCCCTGCCTGGGGCACCGGCAGCTGCTTCCTCGTGGGCCGGTTCCCGCGGGCGCTCCCCACAGCACACCCTCTGCCCGCAGACTCGGTCCTCAGGGCGGGGACCACATTAACGTGTCAATCAGCGGAGAGTTATATCCATTTCCATCGTGCTGCGGCTCGGGCCACACTGTACACTGCCTCGCTCTCTTCCTCCAGCGCCCCCCGCCCCCCCGACCCTGCCCGCTGGTTCTCTAACCTGCAGGAATCGGATGCATCCACATGGACCCCTTGAGGTTAATATATTACCTCCCAGGCAGCACGGTTTTATTTCATGCTGCTCTAATATGGTGCTCATGCTTCCTAAGCCATCACAGGCGTTAACTTGAGAACGTAATTAGGAGAATTTACAGACTGCCAGGATTCGTGCTGAGTCCCCGGGAACTTGGGAGAATTCCTGAGACCCGCCTCGGGAAACCCCGGACAGGGCTGTGAGCTGCCATCAAAGCAGCCTCAAGGGAGCCGTTTCTTACCATTTCACTGGAGACATTTTACCGAAAAGAAATAAGAAACCAGGGAAGCGCAGGTTGGGGTGGGGCCAGTCCCCGGTAAAAAGCGGGGGCCGGGGACACAAAGGCCATGAGATGGCGCAGCCGGGAGCCCCGTGCACCCAGCGACAGCCCAGCGACGGCCTTGGGAACATGGCATCTTCTTACAGAAGAGGAGGAGTGGGCTCACGTTTCCAAGACAGAAATCCTTGGTGTGCACCCCACAGGGGCTCCCAGGACCTCCTGCAAGCCGAGGGGTAGGTGAGAGCCCCCGGTGACCCTCTCTGAGGAGGGCTGGCCGGAGCCCTGTGGCCTGAGTCACAGGACCAGCCCCTCTGGGAGCCGAGGCCAGGCTGTAGTTCGTCCTCAGGGTGTCCCTGCCCTGGGCGGCCAGGAGGGACGCAGCCGTGAATAATGAGTGAGCTCTCGCCTGCCATCGCCCGTGCTCCTGCCTGAGGAAACACATGGAGCACCCACTTCTGCTCCTGGCTGCAAAGGAGAAGCACGGCCTCCCAGGAGGGGGTGGGGGACATGGGAAGAGGGCCCCTGCCCGGGGCTGGCCTGACCCCCACGCAACTCTGAGAGATTCACTGCCGGCAACGTGCAAGGAACAACTCCTCCGCGGTGGCCGGGGACCCAGGCACCAGGCGGAAAAACACCTGAGACCTCAGGCCTCTGGCTGCCGAACCCAAAAACACACCAAGGACATGGTCACGGTTCAGGTGGTCAGAGCCCTGAGCCCCCGGAGCCCAGCAGGGAACCTGCACCCCTCAGAGGAGGCCGTGCTGGGGACAGCCTCCCAGGGCTCCTAAGAGACACCCCGACCTGGCCTGTTCCCTCAGCCTCTTGACACTGGAGCTGGTCACTCTCTAGTGGGGTGTCCTGGGCACCGCAGGGTGTGAGCTGTGTGCCTGGGCCCTACCCGGTGCCAGCAGCACCTCCTCCAGCAGTCAGGAAACCCAAAACGCCCCCAGACGTCACCAACTGTCCCCTAGAGGCTAAAACGGCCCCAGTGGGGAACGCTGTCATAGAGCTTAAAAACAACACTCATGGAAAGAGAATTTGGATTCAGGGGAGGAGAGAGGAAGCCCTCGGAGGAAGCCGGGCCCCCCGACACCCCACCAGACACATCAGCCGCCTGCACACGGGCGCTCTGATGCAGTTTCATTCTGAAAGGGTCTCGCAGATCTCTGTTTCTCGACGCAGCTTCACACTGAGCGGATTCCGCCGAACCCCCTTCACATCAGAGACCGTTTGAAATGCGCACAGCGTTTTGCGTGTATATCACTCAGAGCCCGAGAAAAGACAAACAACACGAGTTCTCCAGGCGCAATCTCCTGTGGAAATCTACCAGCGTCTGGCTGCAAACGGCCGCGTGGAAACATGTCGGCGAAGTCACGGAAAAGGGCTGGTTCTTACCCGGCGCGCTCACGGCAGGCGGCGTGGAGCTCATGCTGCACGGGGCTCGGGGCTCCCAGGAGGACCCTGCGGTCAGTGGTCAGTGGCCGGTGCAGCGGTGCATGAACCCCCGGGCGTCCTAGGGACACCCCAGGCGGGGTGACTACTCGCTCCGGATTGTAGACGGGGAAGCCCGTGGTTAAACTGCGGGTTCAAGGCCACGGATCTCGCTTACGAAGCTGAAGAGCCCCACAGCCAGGAGCCTGGCTCCCAGCTCCCCTTCTGCCTGAGGACGATCCGCCCACGTGAGCCTGCGTGTCTGGTGCTGCGTCAACCTGCCTCCTCCCAGTGCGGCCCATTCCTAAGGGCAGACGCTGAGCCGCGGGCAGCCACCTGGGTGCTGGCAGCGCTAGAATCGGCACCAAGGAGGAGGGTGGGAAGGAGCTGGGATGGGTGAGCACGTGGGGGGAAGCCAGGACCACCGACTCCTTACTGCTGGCCCGGGCCTGGGGCCCTGGCTCTCTCCTCCCGAGACCTGCCTTCTCCGCGCCTCTTTAGATGCTGGGAGATCTGTCTCTTTCCTGAATAAAACTACGTCTCCCAAGGGGCATTTGAGTTGGTTTTTCTCATCACAACAAAAGAGAGAGATGCCCGGCCCGCGTGGCTCAGTGGTTGAGCATCGACCTATGAACCAGGAGGTCAGGGATCGATTCTCCGTCAGGGCACAGGCACGGGTTGCAGGCTCAATCCCCAGTAGGGGGCTTGCAGGAGGCAGCCGATCAAAGATTCTCTCTCATCATTGATGTTTCTCTCTCTCTCCCTCTCCCTTCTGCTCTGAAATCAATAAAAATATTTTTGGAAAAAGAAAGAAAGAGAAAGAGAGACTGCTGAGACGAGATGCAGGACCAATCCCTTCCACGGGCCGAGAGAGTGACCCGGCCGTGGACGGGGTCAGACTTGCATGTTTGGAGGATGGCTGGCTGCTGGGAAGAGCTGACCGGGAAGGGGCGGGAACAGAGAGCTGGACAGCAGCCAGAAGACGGGACGCGGCCGGGGCAGGCTGGGACGTGGAGATGGTGATGGAGGGGTGGGTGCCTTAGAAAGCTTTCCGAGAGTCTGTCTCCAGCACCTGACGACCGGCTGGATTTGGGAAAATGGCCCTTCTTATCCCCATGACATTTCCTCCTCTCAGCGGCTGCCCTTCATCTTGGATTCTGCCATCTGCTCACCGTTCGGGTCTGTGTCTGTCTGTGTCAGTGTGTCCTTGTGCCGGGCCAGCGTGGGCCCAGGACGGGGGCTTCACAGCACGAGACGCCCCCTCCGCCCCGTGGACTTGAACAGGA
>NW_006284618.1:5436795-5452991 GCF_000327345.1 Myotis davidii | reverse complement strand
ACAGGACGCTTCGCCCCCCCAGCCATGAGGCCGCCCAGCTCCCCACCCTTCCTCCCGGGACATCGCGGAGACCTGGTCAGAGGCCCCCGCACCCAGGCACCCATTCCCACGGCGTTCCCCTGAACTGCCTATAGAGGATGAAGAACAGTGTGCGTAACAGGGCTGGTCCTCTGTACGCTGCCCTGGCCCCGAGGGCTCTCCAAGGGCCCGCTGTGCCCTCGTGCACCGTCACCAACCTGCGGCGGAACAGGTCCTGCACCCGGACACAGACCCCATCCGCTCCCCCCACCCCGTTCCCCTGCGGCCCCAGCACTGAGGCGACAGGCCCACCAGCACCAGCCCCCGACCTCCCGGGCGGCGCGACCACATCCGATGCACTCGTCTTGGAAGAGAGAGAAAAAGAATGGGTCGCATCCTTTCCGTCGTTTTTTTCTGAACGTCCATCATCCGACCGACTGTGGGGGGTGCGTGTCCTGGAACCCTGAACCCACCGGAGGCGGGTATTTAGACAAAACGCCTTGTCCTCCAGCCAGGGCACCAGCAGGCTGTGATGTCAGCACCCGTCACACCGTGTGGCCTCGTGCCCCGGCCGGCAGCCCCTCCGCTCGTCCACGCTCCCGGGTCTCCCGGCACCAGACCTGCCACGGAGCCGCTCCTTCGGCAAATCATCGCGTTTGCAGTCGGCATGTGAGCTGGTCTCCAGGAGGGAGGCCGTGGTCACGTCTGGGCACATTCACACGCATGTGAGCTGATGGACGGAGTGAAATGACCAGCTCACAGGGGCTTCCTCCTGGCGGCGCTGGCATGGGAGGGGAAGATAAAAGCAGACCTGCTGTCCTCTCTCTCTCTTCTCTCTCTCTCTCTCTCTCTCTCTCAATCTTTCTCTCTCCCTTCTCCCCCCCTCCCCAGGCACACAAGCTGGCAAACTTCTAGTTGCTACTTCTTTGACAATAACTCAGAGCTTGAAGTCATTTCTGGGTCAGTGAGCCTGTCTCTGCCTGTCTCACTTTTCCCAACATTGGCTCTTCCTGGTAAGACCGCCCCCTCCCCCCCTTCCTTCCCCCCGCACGGGGGGAGGCGGGGGGGCGAGCTCCTCTGTGCTGGGAGCTAAGGGTGCTGGCCCATTGGGGCCCCCTCCTGGGAAGGCCGGGCCTGGGTGCAGCCCCGGGCGCTGGTCGGTGAACCCACAGGCAGCGCAGTGAAAAGACCAGGAGACAGGCGGGCCGGGGCCCACGCACGCTCCTCCCAGACTCAGGTGGACACCCCTCGGGCCTCCGGCGGCCCTCTCTGCGTTGCAGGGTTTTAAGTGCCGCACTCACAGCCCCGTGCACAATTAGCAGTGGATTAGAAAAGCTGGTAATAGGGGATTTGGCTGCTAATCCCCTTCTGCCTGTTAATATTAATTAAAGTGCTTTTCTCTTTCATTCTGCAACAAACACCAGCTACTTTAAGAGGAGGAACTGGAGAGTGTGGCCTGATAGGGTCACGTCTGTGTGGTTTCTCCATCTGGGAGGGCCGGTGCGTTCTTCTCGGAGCAAAGCTGCATGGACGTGAGGCGCGGGAGGGAGAGAAGCATTACGTGTCACTCATTTTCCCCGGGAGTTTTCCTGTTGGCCCTGCAGGCAACCATTTAGTTCAGACACAGAGAGGACTGGTTCCTGGGAGCAGCGGTGCCACCCTGAGGTCAGGACGCCTCTGGCAGGGGAGGGTGGTCACGGTCCCAGCAGAGGTTAGAGCAGCGGTTCTCAATCTGTGGGTCGCGACCCCTTTGGCAGTCGAACGACCCTTTCACGGGGGTCGCCTAAGACCATCCTGCATATCAGATATTTCCATGACGATTCATGACAGTAGCAAGATGACAGTTATGAAGTAGCAACAAAAATAATTGTATGGTTGGGTCACAACATGAGGAACTGCATTTAAAGGGCCAGAAGGCTGAGAACCACTGGCTTAGGGCTTCTGTCCTGGCTTCTTACCTGCACATAAGATCCTGCCTGAACCGCCTGGCTGTCCCGATCCTTCCTCTCTCAGGGCTGATCTTTCCTTGACTACAAACCATCCACATGCACTTTCTTAAAAGATCAAAGGCAGCTCGAGCAGGAAGCCCCGGTCTTCAGGGAGGGCCTTGCGCCTGCGACTCCGGACGAAGGATAATGAACAAAACACGGACGTGCGAACGTGGGTGGCATCTTCCCTCCCCGCCGCCGGGTGCTAGTCTTCGGAAGCCCTGGAGGGAGACGACGGGTCCTTCCCACGTTACCCAGCATCCTGCGGGCGGGAAGGCGGGCGGCCATCGCGCACACAGATGTCACTGAGGTGGCCGCATATCTCCGCATATCTGCAGGTTCCCGCCGGAATGCGGGGTCCGTTTTCACAGGAGCCGACAGCTTCATCGGGTGAGATAAGGCCCGTTTCAGACGAGGGTGCAGGAGGCACTCAGATTTTCCCATTGATGGGCTTGGGATTCGGTCACTTGGCCCCTGCAGGGAATGTAGGCACTGCCCTCCCGTGGACCCTTTGATCGGGCACCACCCCAGGAGAAGGCAGAGAGAAGGGAAACCAGCCAGCGGCAAGAGCCAAGAGCGTGGGATCAAGTGGATCGGGGGACTGAAAGGACTTGCCTTTCAGAAGAATGTCGCCCCAGGTCGTCCGTCACACTAATCACTTAATGGCCCTTTTTAACCTGATAATGAAGACAAGGAAAAGTGCCTCCTGAAAAATGGCTGCAAATGAATTCCAGGCAGACACAGAACTCGGGCCAACAACGCATGAATATGGAGGACTGTCAACACCGAGGATGGAGCATGGGCTTGCGTGGGCCGGAGCAGAGGCAGGAGGGACGGAGCGGGAGTGGGTTCTGGGCCTCCCACACTCTCCCACAGACCCCCCTCCACCCCACGCAGGCCTTGGGGAGTGGGCGGGGCCAGCCCTGCACGGGCAAAAGGAGAGGATTCTTTCTGGGCGACCCTGGAGGTCTGCTGTCCCTGCAGAATAGCCCTTGGTCACCCCGAGCCACCTGGCAGGTTGGGGGGAGGGGAGACGTACAGGGAAGGAGGAAAGATGGCTGCACCCCAGCCCACAACCCTGGAGGCTCCCTGCCTGCCTTTGCAAGGAGAGGGCAGGCTCCGGGGTCTCCTGCTCCTAGAAGGGGAGCCTCCCCAGCACCCTGCCGCCTGGGGTGCTGGTACCAGCGCTGCCTCTGGAACTGGGCCGCAGCCCAAGAGTGACTGGAGCCCGAGAACTGGGGACCCCGCTGCCCAAGAGGGAAGGAACAACCGAACCCAAAAAGTGGCTCCTGGGGAGACGGAAGGATGCGAGGTGCAAAGGGGAACTTCCAAGAGCAGCAACAACAACAGATTTGACTGCAGTGGCTTTTAAAGTCGCTTCTCTAACAAAATCTGATCTTTACGTTTAAAATTCCATCGATGGATCGGAGAGTGGCAGCGCCCGAGACCCACATCGGCAGCCTCGGAATTAACCGGAAGGGCGCGCTCCAGCTTCAGAGCCGCACTCAGAGCCGGGCGGGCGGGGAGGGTCAGAGGGCCGACTCCGGCCGGCGCCCGGCCAGGCCCAGGGTTCTGTCTGCAGCACAAGGACCAGGACAGGAGCGTGCCCGGCGGGGCCGGGGCTGATGTCACCAAAACATTGTCCTTTGAGACGGGAGACGATAGTAAAGGGAAGAGTAATGTCACTCCTGCAGTTATAACCGGCAAGAGAAACGGTTTGGGTTCTAAAATGGTGTGTGTGTGTGGGGGGGGGGTGTGGGGACATGGAGGCGCATGACGCTGACACCGTCCGTCAGTGGGCTCTGACTCATGGCCGCGGTGCCTCGAGCCGCCTGGGACCTGAGACCACCCCCTCTCTTTCTCTTTGAATCACAGGAGGACGCTCAGGTCAGCCACGCTGTTGCGGGAGGTTCCTCGGGAGTGAGCGGCCCAATACTATTGACTTTCTTGACAAAACCCGGTAGCTTAATGGCAGACACACAACCGTTCCAGAGGCACTCGGCCTGCTGTGTCTGCCTGCTTCCGAGAGACTGAGGAGCTCTTCCATTTGCTGTTAGGAGAGAGCTGAGCAGCAGAGCTTTTTAGGATCTGGGCGGGGGGCGGGCGGGGGGGGGAGCAGAACTAGGAATAGCTCAGCTCCTGGTTGAACCAGGTTCCATAATCCCAGTGACATGGCTGTTGGCCGGGGGTTTATTTAGGACGATTTGCACATCTCCTGGGGATACCCCTGTCTTTCCGTGAAGAGCTTGCCGGGCCTGGGAGAAGAAATCTAACTCCTGGATTCCCGCTCCCGACGTTCAGACTCAATTATGGGGCGAAGAACACATCCAGGGCCAGCAGCCATCGGGACAGCCGCGCAATGGCCTTGAGGTTGAATGAGGACATTTTCAAAAGTGGGCGCCCGCACGCACATCTACCTTCTCAGCACGCCCCCCCCGACAACCCTGCCTGTGAGTGCAGGCCGAGGGGACGCAGGAGCTGCCACATGGCCCTGCGGGATGGCCCGAGAGGCCCAGGGGGCTGGGGCAGGAGCCCAGCGGGGGTGGGAGTGAGTGGGGCAGACACACAGGCTCTGCGGGCACTGGCAAGACTCTGGGTACCTTCCGAGTGAGGTCCGAGGCTGGCGAGATGCTGGGCAGAGCTGAATGGGATCCGGCTCACGGCTGAGCGTGGTCACGGTGGGACGTGCGCCCCCCGGACAGCCCACGGCCTGGGCAATCCTTAGGCCCTGCTCACCACGGGCCTTCACTGGGAACCTTCCCAGGAGCCAAGAAATAGTCACCCCTGTCCTCCTCCATCGCCCTAACGATCATGGGGTCTGGGCTAGGCGTGCATCCTCTCACCCTGTCTCCCCGGGACTGGCCGTCTCCCATCCACCTCTCCAGACCCGCTCTGTCCCTCTGCACCCGTGGGTGGGCCTGGCAGGCTGCCCGGCACGGAACACAATGAAGCTCCCTGGCCTCTGGCTTCCCGGTGGCTCACCCAACGGGACACGGGCAGGTTATCGGAAGGGGAGACGGTGGGCCCTGACTCCCTGCCCCCCCTCCCGGGCCCTCCCTGGGCTGGCTGAGTCCTGTTGGTGGCTCTGTTTCCTTCCACTCCCTCTCTATCCTCTGTAACCATAGTCCTGGGTTCCACACCGTCCCCTCCTACTGTTATCCATGGTCCCTTTTCAAACTCTCCTAAAATTACCCAAAAAGCCTGCCCGGCGGGCTCAGTGGTTGAACATCAACCCATGAACCAGGAGGTCACGGTTTGATTCCCGGTCAGGGCACATGCCTGGGGTGCAGGCTCCATCCCCAGTGTGGGGTGTGCAGGGGGTGGCTGATCAATGATTCTCTCTTACCATTGATGTTTCTCTTTCTCTCTCTCCCTCTCCCTTCCTCTCTGAATCAACAAAAATATATTTAAAAACAAAACAAAACAAACAATACCCAAACAGAATATGCTCTCATCCCTCCAGGCCCCCCTGGCCAATGGGCTGGGCAGGAGGCCGAACCCAACCCCTTGGGCGTGGACGGCCCTCAGGGAGGCGGGGCCTCCTTGTCTGGTCCCTGCTTTCTCCGGGTGGAGAGCAGCCAGACACACTGTGGCACTGATTAAATATTTGTTGGATGAGCGAATGCTAAATGGATTTTTATTTCAATTCTGTCCACATTTTAAATCAAATGCTTTAACACACTTTAGGATGGGAATTAATTGCCTCTCCTAGTCATTATTTTAATCCATAGCTATAATCAAGCCCCACCCACCCACAGCTAATAAATGAAACCGTAAGATCGCTGAAAGGAGAGCCTCTGGGACTCTCCCCGCGGACGCTGCACCCCAGACACGTGCTGTGGCGGGCAGAGGGGGGTCTCTATATGTGTTCTGTTTTTCTTTATTTCTTTTTTCCCCCATTCGCCTCCAGCCCCCAGCCCTGGGCAACCACTGCCTATAGATTCGCAGGTTCTGGACATTTCATATAAATGGAATCATACAGCACATGCCCCTTCCTGATGGCTGGTTTCATTTAGCACAATATTAACCAGATCCGTCCACGCTGGGGCGTGGGCCGGTCCTGCACGGCTCTCTATGGCCTGGTAACCGTTCCCCGGGAGGAAACACCACATTTCACTGACCTGCTCCTCCGCTGATAGATACCTGCGTGCGTTCCACACCCTCGCCGACACACATTATTATCTGTGCTTTTTACACCGGCTCTGTACTCGCTGTTGTTGTTCTAACCCTCCCCTGAGGCTGTTTTTAGAGAGAGAGTGGAAGAGAGAGGGAAGGACAGAGAGAAATATTGATGTGAGAGAGAAACACATCGATTGGTTGCCTCCTGCACCTGCCCCAACCAGGGCCCAGGCCGGGGAGGAGCCTGCAACCAAGGTACATGCCTTTGGAATTGAACCCGGGACCCTACAGTCTGCAGGCCGATGCTCTATCCACGGAGCCAAACCGGTTGGGGCTGTACTCACTGTAAAACACTTCTGGGAGAGGCTTCTAGCAGACACCTGGACGCCCCCCTAAGTGACTACATGTGTAAGGGGCAAGTCTAGAACTGTCCCTCCACCCCCCGTCCCTCACAATTTCTGGAGTTCTAGCCAGGCTCCAGGGCACTGAGTGCGTGTGGCCCCAAGCAGCACAGCGACAGTCCGGACAGATCCCGCCGTGGGATGGATTCTGACACTCTAGAGCGGCCTGTCTACTACGGCGACCACTGGCCACATGAGGCCATTGTAACCCAAATCAGTTAAAACAAAATGAAACACTTCGTTGCTCACTCACACTGACCACACTTCAAGTGCTCAACGGCCGCATGTGGCTGTAACACATCTCCATCGCTGTAGGAGTCTGTTTCATTTTATTTTAAAGGCGTTTTATTGATTTCAGAGAGAGAGGAAGCAAGGGAGAGGGAGGGAGAGCAAACCATTGACGTGAGAGAGAAACATGGATCGGCTGCCTCCTGCATGCCCTCTACTGGGGATCAAGCTTGCAACCTGGGCCTGTGCCCTGACTGGGAATTGAACCCGTGACCTTTCCGTACACGGGATGACGCTCAACCACTGAGCCACACGGGTCGGGACCCTCTCTGTGGAGGTTCACTGGTCAGCGCCGAGAGGAAGGGCAGGCCGTGCACATCACCGCCCTGTGAGCAGTGTCCCCCCAGTGGCTTTGTCTCCGGAGCGTCACTTAAGTTGCCCACGACACATACCCCACGACCCATCTGCCAGCTGTGCGAGAGGCTCGGGATTTCCGGGGACCAAAGAGAAAAGCAGGAGGCGTGTGTATTTGAGGGAGAAACGCTGAGGGTGAGACCTCGGGGCCTCGCAGGGGGACTGTCACATTTTCCAGTGACTTCAGTGACATCGAAGCCCTTCTTCTCCCTCCTCGAGGTCCCACCAGCCAACCCTCAGGCCTGGGATGAGCAACACTGCACGTCCACAAGGACCTCCTTCCGGAAGGGCTGCCAGCACCCATGCGTCTCTGAGAAGCGCAAATCCGCTGGTAGGTGCGCTGTTAGTGGTCGGCAGGCCACTGGCCTTCTCGGCTCCCAGCTGTTACAGCGCTAACCACATGGTCTCTCCAGGAAAACCTGCCTGGAGCAGAAGTGGCGCATCGCCCCCTAAAGCTGAGACCGCCTTGAACCCGGGCGACCACCTGGGAAGGCATCCAGGCCTTGGCCAGCGCACTCCTTCTCTGTGGTGATGTGCAGGGCACACGCCCTCGAGCTTGCTCACAGGCGAGCCCTCCTCACTGTGTGCGTACCCCGGGCACTGGCCCGACTTCTGAGGTCACAGCCCCGCCTCTGCCCCAGGTGAGCGCTGCCCCAGGACCTGGGGGGATTTCCATCTGCTGGAGCAGATGTCTGCGGTCGCTGGTCCAAACCTGAAAAGCCACGATGGCAACTGAGCAGCCACGTTCTCTACGGAGCCCCCACCGCCCTCTGGGCCACTGTGGGTCCGTGAACTCCGGCCCGGCTGTGTTTGAAAGAGGCAGCGGGGACTTCTCAGTGGGCATCCATCAAATTTACAACCAGGTGACCTTCCAGTGCAGACCAAAGGGCATCGGTGCGCTGTTCTCCGGATATGAGGCCCCGAGGGTCTCGCCGTTCACATCTGGGCGAGTCTGTGGTCCCCCATGAGACGCAGAGGACTGTGGGCCCTGACATCTACCCTCTGGGCAGTCAATGCGGACAGACAGTCCCGTCCGGGAACAGCATCTGAAGACAAATGTTCCGTGAGGAGGCAGAGCGGGGGCCGGGCCCTGGGAGGGTTTCCAGAGGCAGGAAGGCGGCACAGATGTGGGCACAGGCGACGTGAACTCCGGCAGCTTCCGGCGCTCCCTCCATCAGCACCGCGGTGGCTCTCTATCCACTGACTGAACCTCAGAGGTCAGGGCAGGGCTCTGGGATCTGAGCCTCGTCCTTCTGGTCTCGCCATCCATCTTCCTAATGAATAGCCACTCGTGATTAAAGCCCAGCTTGTGGCAATTCATGCCACGCGAAGAGCTGAACCTTTGATCCCTGCTCTTTGCTGGTCTCCTTCTAATTGGATCTCGGGCAGAAAGAAAAATAACAGCCAGTCTCCCTGCTGGACGCTGTGGCCTTCGGTGCCCCGGCCCTGGGGGCCTGGCCTCTTGCTGCCCGCACCCCCCTTCCCAGCCGGAGCTAATTAATCGAACTTGAAAGACGTGGAGACATAGCTGCCAGGCGCCGGTCGCTGTCAGGAAACCCAACGGACTCAGTTCCCACCCAGAGTCTTCTCCTTCCCTAGTAACCCAGCGAGGGGTCAAGTGCAAAGCACACTGCACAGCTGAGCGGCACTGAGCTGCGTGCCCCAGATCACTCCGCACGCCCGCACCCGCCCCAGACGCGGCGAGGTGGGACCTTCCTTCCCGGGTGCTCCCCAGCGGGGCGAGTCCTGGGACCGGAGCTGAACTCCACCCCGTGCCCCCGGGCCAGAGGGAAGAATGCTCACCTGCCCATGGGCCAGGACAGGACACGCTGCTCTTCGAGGCAACACCACGCCCCACGACAACACCACGCCCAGCATACTTGCCCAGTGCGGGTGCCTCCCAGCGGATCCTGCCAAACCTCTGGGTGAGCCAGGGAGCGGGGCCTGACACTCCTCCAGCCCCGAGCTGGGCTCACTACCAGGTGCGTGTGTCCTGGGTGTGGACACACGGACACACAGCTCCCGACTCATTCTCTGCGGGAGTGCCAGTCCCAGCACCGTCCCTCATTTGCTTGAACGGCTTCTGAGGCCTTCGCTGGGCCAAGGAGCTCTGGTGACCAGGCCTCTGTCCTTGCCTGTGCCCTGGGCTCCTCTCTGCTCCTTCGTCCCGCGCTCGGTGTGGGCAGGGAAGCATCACTGACCACGGGCTCGCCCTTTCTCCTACCTTTGCCATTATGAACGTGGGCTATTCTAGACAGTCAGAGAGAGAGAGAGAGAGAGAGAGAGAGAGAGAGAGAGAGAGAGAGAGAGGAGGGAGAGAGACAACGCGCGCGAGGGATCATCAGTCACAAAATCCATGAGCAGTAAATGCTAAGGTATGCCATTGGTATTCAGAGCTGGCTGCGGGTGGCGGCGATGCTTAATATTTATTGAGTGCCCATCATGGAGGCGGCCCCTGCTGACCTCCTGTGGAACAGCCTTCGGGAGGAATAGCAAATGCTCTCCCGCGCGAACCGGCCCCCCTCCCTGCGAGGCCAGGGGGATCTTCAGAGGGAGCCTCGGTCCACATTGCATCAAGCAGGGTGCCTTTCGGCCCCACCGTCTGATGCGGACGCGCCCTTACACCCTGGACCTGAGGGAGAGGGACACCGCTAACTGCCGAGTGCGCGGACGGCGTGCTGCGTCCGTTTCGGCCACGCTGGAAGGTGACAACACGCGCGTCTGCAAATCGATGAGCTGTGTTGTCCGGCTTTGCTCCCGCCTTTGGCACCGGACTCTTCGGTGCCCGGACTCTGTTCGTGTCCTTTGTGAAGGTTCTGAAATGGGGTCCACCCCCCATGACCTGCTGTTGCCTGGGAGTCGTTATTATTCTCCACAGCCCTGCTTCCTGCCTGGCCGAACTCCCGATTGCTTCAATTTCTACTTGTTTGATCTTCACTCACCAGGAACAAGTGGACTGCTCCTTCCTTATCTTAAATAAGACGCTGCATGTGCTTAAAGACAAGACTCGAGCACTCCTGTCTTCTCTCCCGTAAGGCAAACAGCTTCCACTCCGTTTTGTTGACGTACGACACACACCCGCAGAAAAGGAACAGACCGCAAAGGGAAAGCTTGATCACTTCCATAAAACGATCACATTTGCAGCCTGGCAGGTGTGGCTCAGTGGTTGAGCATCAATCTATGACCCAGGAGGTCACAGCTCAATTCCTAGCCAGGGCATGTGCTTGGGTAGCAGGTTCGAACCTCAGTAGTGGGCCTGCAGGAGGCAGCCAACCAATGATTCTCTCTCATCATTGATGTTTCTCTCTCTCTCTCCCCCCCCCTCTCTCTTGGGGCGGGCATGAGGCAGCCGATCAATGCTTCTCTCTCATCACTGATGCTTCTATCTCTCGCGCCCTCTCTCTTCCTCTCTGAATCAATAAAATATATATATATATATTTTAAAATAAACACATCTGGAAAAACCACCATTCTGATTTTTAAAAAACAGGAGCCTCCTTCATGCCTCCTCCTCTCCGTTCCTGACCCCCAAGGGGATCATCCGGACCCCAGTCGGACACACAGGTTCCTTTTGCTCTGCACTGTGGGGAAATGGAGGCACACAGCACGCAGGCCCTGTGTTTGGTTCCTGCTGCTCGGCCTCACACACACCCTCGGGCGTCCGTGGCAGTGGCTTGCTCCTTTCCGTCGCCACTATGTTTACCCACCTCACTCCTGATGGACACTGGGTTCGTTCCCATTCATGCCTGTGACGAGCGATGCCAACACGGATCTTCTTAAATAGCTCTTCCAGGACATAGCGCGCTGGGACTACACATCGGGGTGCACAGAGCAGGCATGTGATCAACGGTTTCCCAAAGTCGCTGTGCCCGTTCCCACTCCCATGCCCAAAGCATGACTCAGCGGCTCCGGGTCCTCGCCAACACTTGCCAGTGTCCACTTCACTTTAGCCATGCTGGTGGGTGGCGTCTCAGTCTGGTTCCAACCTGCATTTCCGCACAATTAAACACCCTGCGAGCCTCTTCATGTGTTTGTTGGCCATTGTGCGGGGCCCGTGCCAGTCTTTGGCCCTTAAAACTTGGGTTGTTTTCCTTTGTGATTTATACAAACCCTTTATATATTCTGGATACTGGATATTCATCTTTCCTTAGATTTATCTACCATCTATCATCTATCATCTATCACTCTATCTGTCACAATTATCTTCCACCACTCTGTCACTTGCCTTGTTATTATCTTACATGTGTCTGCAATGTTCAAAAGTTCCCAATTGTAATTTACTTTTTAAATAGCCCAATCTTCCTCTTTAGAATTGTTTATTAAGTTTACCTATCTTCAATCGTGAAGAGATTCCTCCATGTTATCTTCTAAAATCTAGTTGTTTTAGTTTTTATATTTAGGTGACACATTTTACAATCCACCTGGAACTGAATTTTTTTGTATATTCTTAACGGACTCAGGGCATCGCAGAAGTCAGGAAAAAATAGAAGACCCTCCTCCTTGGAGCTGAAGGGGGAGGAGGGAAGAAAAACACGGTAAGCCCGGAGTCTTTTGACTGATCAGAGAGGAGAAAAGGCTACAGGGACTCACTGTCAATCACTCGCTCTTACTTCATTTGGCGTTAGGCGCCATGCAAATATTTTTCTAAATTTCAGGAAAGGGCAGGAGGGGACCGAGCTACATGCCCAGCTAATTCAACAATTATAAACGTAATGTATTCCAGCCTGGTCTTTATTTCCCATGTTTAATTGGTCATCACTTTTTCATGTGACATAAGTATGATAGTATGTTCTGCATTACTGCAGCTTCATAACGCCTGTCATGAGTGAACGCAATATCTGATGAAGTATCTTTGTACCAAAATTGACATAATTTTTCTCACTATCCAGCCTTTCGGTTGCTTCTGATTTTTCTTAGATGAGATCACACGGCGGTGGACATCTTCGGGTGTAACGCGGCTCTCCTTCTGCCACTCCGTCCCTGGCTCCCTCACAGCCGCTTCTCTTTACTCGTTCGTAGGACCGCTGGCGGTGTTCAGCCTCTACTCAATGGACACGTTATGAATTGATTTAACTTTACTTCATTAAAGGTATTTTATTTATTTATTTATTTATTTATTTATTAGAGAGAAAGGAAGGGAGCGAGACAAAGAGTGAAGCATCGATGTGAGACAGACATCGATCGGTTGCCTCCGCCTGGCAATATCTCAGTGAATGAGAGAGGACACCCAACCAACTGAGCCAACAGGCCCGGGCGATGAGTTTGAATTTTTTCCCGTGTTTTCTAGCCACAGCTGCTTTTCTTGGTGTGTGCATCGGGACCGGTGAGGTGTCCGCCTGTTTCTCATCCATCGCAGGACACATCTTCGGATGCCAAAACCAGCAGCGATCTGCCCTGGTGATCTCGCGCGCTCCTCCAGGTCGGGGCGGCGGGGCCCCCGCACCCGCCCCGCGCCCGCAGCGCCGGCCCCTGGCAGCGCGCAGCCCGCGCTGAATCGATGTTTGCTGAGCGAATGACGTCCTGTGTGCGTCCAGGGCTCTTTCCCGCCCACGGCTGCCATCTGTGCTCCGTGCGCGGGGAGGACTGGCCGTGGATGTTTGTTGTGGTAACGATGACATGCGGAGTATTTATTTTTTAGCGGCATCTGTCGCGGGGAAGAGTCCCTGCTTTCGTTATTTCAGTCTGACAGCCTTATGGATGGGTTTCCCTGAGGCCTTTCCAATACTTCCTGGTATTAATAAGAATTCCTCTCTGCGATGAATGTGCTATAAACATGAGCATTTAGAGAGCGCCCCCGGCTCCGCTTTAACTCGCGGGCACACAGCTGTGCAAAGCCCACACCAACTGCGTTTCAGCGCCGCTGAACTCCCGGCCCCGGGTGCGTGGCACTCGTTTGCCCCCTGGCCTTCGAACGTGTGGCTCCCCGTCATTTCCATCCCCGCCCCCTCGCTGACTGAGACCCCGTGTCTCATGGCCGTGCCCTCTCTGAGCTGCTCGGGGTGCTCCCTCACTCATTCCTTCCAGCACCCCGAACGTTCCCCCTGATCACTGCCACTTTGCATCAAGTATTAGAATCGTCCGTAGGGATTGTCTCTGGTTCATTCTTATGCTCACTCCATCCTTCATCCATGAATCTATCTCAGCCCCTGGGACATGGTCGCAATGAAAGATTTATTGTGGAGTGAATGAAAATAATTGCAATAAATTCGGTGTATATCAACCTTCTCGAGCTCCCCTAATGAATAATCTTATCAGGCTGGAGAGGACACCCAGACCTATCTTTCTACTGTGTTTTTAATAGGTTTTTATTGATTTCAGAGAGAGAAAGGGGGAGGGAGAGAGAGCTAGAAATACCAATGATGAGAGAGAATCACTGATCGGCTGCCTCTGCACGCCCCCTACTGGGGATCAAGCTGGCTACCTGGGCATGTGCCCTCACCAGAATCAAACCATGACCTCCTGGTGTATGGGTCGATGTTTAACCACTGAGCCACACCGGCCCTGCCCATTGTCAGGCTCTGCTCTCTCCTCCCCTGAATCCGAATTCTCTTTCCATGAGTGTTGTTTTTAAGCTCTATGACAGCGTTCCCCACTGGGGCCGTTTTAGCCTCTAGGGGGCAGTTGGTAACGTCTGGAGGCATTTTGGGTTTCCTGACTGCGGGAGGCGGTGCTGCCGGCACCGGGTAGGGCCCAGGCACGCAGCTCACACCCTGCGATGCCCAGGACACCCCACTAGAGAGTTACCAGCTCCAACGACAAGAGCCTGAGGCCGAGAGCCCTGCTCTATGAAATCCTCCCCACTTACCAGGCACCCCTGTGCCCCCCCTCAGCAGTCACCACTTCTCCTGAGCCTCAGTGGCTAAGAGCACTGCACCGAGATGGCCGATGCCCCCGCTTGCAGCCGTGGTCCCAGCCCCGACACACCCACCACGCTCTAGTAGGAGAGGTGCGCACACGTCTATTCTGCAAAGGAACTCAAGAACCCTTCAGACGGCCACTTGACATAAAATCATTTCATTTACATGGGCAAGCACGTCTTTTCATGCATGCATACAAATTAAGTAGCACAGGTGGGAAGCCTCACATGAAATATTAACAATATAATTGGATTTCACAGTGCTCCAGGCAATGGTCCTCATGGGAGGCAAAAGCACAAACGCCGCCCAATCCACGGAGCCCAGGTTTCTCCCGATCCTAAGACAGCGCCTCCATGTGGGTGGGAAAGCCCCTCCGCAGGCAGCTGCCAGGCCTGGGGCCTTGACCAGCCTGGCCGGGTCAGAGCTGCTCTGTGACTCGGTTCTCTTGTGGGTCAACAGGACCAGGTTGTAAGGGTCTCTTTGGCTTTTATGTTCTTGGGGTCTCCGGATATTTATCTGTTGTGGTGAATTCAAAATGCCAAGGTCTCGGTCTTATTTGTGTATGTATTTTCAGGGCCTTTCTCAAAGTGGTCATCCCTTAGATGTTGGGTGGGTGGATGGATGCATGCATGCATGATGGATGTATGATGGATGAATGGATGAATGGATGGATGGATGGATGGATAGATGGATAATGGATGGGTGAATGGATACATACATGCATGCATGATGGATGTATGATGGACGGTTGGGTGGATAAGATGGATAACGGATGGGTGGATGGATACATACGTGCATGCATGATGGATGTGTGATGGATGAATGGATGCATGCATGCATAATGGATGGGTGGGTGCGTGCACGCATGATGGATGTATGATGGAAGGATGGATGGATGATGGATGGATGATGGAAGGATGGATGGATGAATGGAAGGTTGGTTGGATAAATGGAAGGGAGGAAGGAAGAAAAGGAGAAAGGGAGGGAGGAGGAAAGGGATGAGGGTGGGCGACTGGATGCCATGATGCCATGGTAGTCATGTTTTCCCGGCTCCTGGTTTCTGAGAACTCCCGCCCCCACATGAGCCCCCTGCTTGAGTCCGACTGCCACCGGAACCTGAGCCAAGGGAGGCGCTGACCTTGCCGAGGTCAGTCCCCACGACGCGTCTCATTGGCTCCTGCCTCTCCGCGTGAAGCCGTTCAATAGAGTCATTTGGGGCTGATTCTGCCCAGTGGGCAGTTCTGAGCACTTGGCAGCCACCACGCCTGACGGTCTCCTTGGCCACACGACACCCTTTCCTGTCCTCCATCCGGTCCCCGCAGCTCCTCCGAAACCAGGCTCACCTACTTCCCACCGCTCAGCCTCCACGCTGCTCACGGGTGGATCGCAACTCGTGGTCCCCATCACCATGGAGGGGCCAGGAGGTCCGTGCTCGCATGGTCCGCCCTCCACCTAGGCAGCAGTCCCCGCTGTCTGCCACTGCTCTACCCAGGCTCACCCTGGCCTCCGCAGAGACCTCGGAACGGCCCTTGTGTGGACGCTGGGGTCTCCACGGGGCTCCCCGTGCCCCTGCCCTGCCCACGCCTGACCCCCGTGCAGGCTCCTCCGAGAACTCCCCGGGACCAGGCCTCACCCTCGGGCTCCATCCGTGGCCCATTTGATCCAGTTTTAGCAAGAACCCTGCTGGGTCTGTCTCCAGAAAATCCTGCCCCCCGAGATCTGATCAGACCCATCATAGCACCTGTCAGTCCATCGGACCCGGACTCTGGCCCTGGGTTTCCCCTGAGAAGTGGCCCCTCCTAAGACCCCCTGAGCCTCGGCTCTAGTTCCTGCTTTTCCTGGTGGTGATCGAGGGGAGCCCAGCCGTCCCTGCTGCAGGCCCCTGGATAAACCCCTCCCCGGAGAGAACCCCCGACCGCTGTCACAGGCACCACGAGCCCTTTTCCTTTAACAAGGACTCGCCTCCTACCCGAACCCCCGCTCGGGGCTGCCTGGCAGGTGTTCGTCCATAATCGGGACTTGGAAACACAGGTGGATCTAAGCAGAAAGGAAGATGGGGGAGAGGGGGAGGGGAAGGAGGAGGGGAGAAGGAAGAGCAGAGAGGGAGGGAGAGAGAGAGAGAAGGGGGGGCAGGAGGCAGGTGCCCCAGCTGCTCGCACAGGCTCACTTGG
>NW_006284618.1:5428784-5436664 GCF_000327345.1 Myotis davidii | reverse complement strand
CTACCCGGTGAAGTGCCCGTGAGGCCCGTGCTGAGCTGGGCTTGTTGTACAAAAAGAGACCCCGCACGTCCACATGGAGGGCGCCGGAGCGGGCTGATCCCAGGGGCGCCTGCGCGCTCCGAGGGGCAGGAGGCCAGCCCCGCTCCTGAGCCCTGAGCCCGCGCTCACACCAGCAGCAGCGACTCCGTCCTCGCACACGCAGCCCCCGGCTGGGGCTAAGGGTCCAGACTCAGTGTTGGTGGCTGTGGAAGAGTCAGCCAGAGCCTCGCGTGGGGCTGCAGCAGGAGGGACTATGGAAGCGTCTCTGAAATGACCCTTTCGTCTGGGAATGACTGTCAGTTCCGGGGAGGGATCCGGGTCCCTGAGATCAGGCGGTGCCCGGGTCATGGTGAGCGAAGCTGTCAGTGTGTGCACGCTCACACGCCTACACATGTACACACACACGCACACACACACACACACACACACGTAGTTATAGGCACCAACTGACCTGCCACACTGACGAAGGAACACTAAAACGGGGATTAAAGACAAAATTTGCTACATGAAAACATTCTTCTAGAACCTACTTTTGCCAGAGCGTCTAAGTGGATCTATTCTATCAACCCGGTTGTCTTACTACAGCCCCAGCCGAGAATCTGACCTAAACCCATGTCATTTCTCTCATGAAAGGGAGAAGAAAATAACGTGTGCTCACATCACTTAAGTTAACAAACTTAATAAGAGCGATGACTGCAACCATCGCACACAGTGTTTTTTACAGTTTAGTGGCTATGAATTGAAGCTTCATAAAAAGTGATTTATGGGCGCACGGACACCGTGCCTCTCTTTTAATTGCGCCCGCTCCGAGCTGAGCGGATCCACGTTGGTCCCATTACTCATGCCCGGCACAGCCCGCGCCCCAGCCGCACACTCAGCCACCCGCGCCCACCCCGGCTGCGTAGACGACGGGCTTCGGCCGTGTGGGTTTTCTCTGGCGTGGCCGGCCTAAGAGCCCGTGTGCTCAGCCGGAGCCCCTGAGCCGCCCGCTCCTGTCTGAGGAGGAAATACTCCGGGGCACATGGCGTCATTGATAAAAGCAAAGCCCAGGGCGTGAGCGGGGGCGGGAGGGGGACCCCCACTCGCCCAGGAGGGCCGAGCCCTGAGCCCCGAGTTCCCTGCGATGGAGAGACTCCTTTCTCTCCGGGCAGAGTGACCTGCAGGCTGAGAAGAGCCGGCTGTGGGTCCGGAAGGTGAACAGAACCCTGCCCGTCTTACAGTTTTATTTGCCGGGATGTCGCCTTCAGTCAAGAAGGCACCTTATTGTTTTTGGAAAATCAAGAACCAGCCCCAGACCACTCCGTGCCCCCAGAAAGGACCGTGCGCTGTGACGAACACTCATTCCTGGGGTCTCCCGTGCCCGCTCAGCCGAGGCGGAAAGGGCAGGTTCCTGGTGGTTTTACATCCACAACGAGGCCGGCGGGAGGGAGAAGCCATAACCGGCTCCCGCGGATTTTGCCGGTCGGTCAAAGGATCCCACCTCATGTTCCCTTTCCACCCCGTCAGAGCGCTGGATGGGCGTTGGGTTAAACCCGGACATTCACTAGATACTGACACGTCGATTAACCACGAGGGACCCCATCTCAGAGGTCGCAGTGGAGATGCTAACGCGCACACCACGCGCCCCGCGGGCTGCAGGCGGGATCAGCACCCAGGGCGGGCGCTGCTTTTGCTGTTTGCGCCCTCGGCAGCCAGAGGCTGTGCCCCAGCAAGAGCTGAGCATTCTAGATCCAGTAACCTGAGAACCTTCCTCCTACAGGAAACGACTCCACAGAGAGCCCTCAGATCCTCTCCGCCCTCGCAGGCCCTGCCTTCAGCGCCGGGCCCTGAGCAACACGCGGCTGGAGCTGATGTGCCTTCTGTTTCTCTCCCTTCACGACACCCGTGTGCCCTCCCCGGGCCCCCAGCCCTGCCCTGCGAGGCTGAGCCCATAAAGCTGTGAAGGCGAGCGTGTCCCTCGCGGAGTCTGCAGGAAACTAATCTGACGGCAGAGCCTTCCTGGAACTGCCCTGCGGCTGTTTACAGTATGAATGGATCGCACTGAGTGTGAATATTCATACGTTTTACTGCGGAAGCATCAGCGAGCTTCATTACAGGGCGCTAGTCGGATCCCGCTGGGAGCGCCGTGCCATGTTACCTTCCTGAGACAAAATTAAGAAGTCGTGCAGGAATCACGTTGGGCCCCCCGCGTTGTGGATGGAGAATGGTGGCTGGGCGCTGCAGATGCTGGTATTAAAGGAACTGACCAGCCCTAACCGGTTTGGCTCAGTGGATAGAGCGTTGGCCTGCGGACTGAAGGGTCCCAGGTTCGATTCCGGTCAAGGGCATGTACCTGGGTTGCGGGCACATCCCCAGTAGGGGGTGTGCAAGAGGCAGCTGAACTGATGTTTGTCTCTCATCGATGATTCTAACTCTCTATCCCCTCTCCCTTCCTCTCTGTGAAAAATCAATAAAATATGTTTTAAAGGAACTGACCAGCCTCGGGGTGAGGGCTTTCCATCAGCCCCTCACCAGCCCCGCAGGACAGGCCTTCTCTCCGCCTTTACGGACAAGGATGCTGGGGAGGGGAGTCGGGGTTCCCCCTAGTGACAGAGCTGCTGAATGCCCGGGCCCTGTCCTCCTAGAAGGCGTGTTCTCAGCATCCCCCATGTTAGTCTCTCTCTGTGTGTGCATGCACATGTGTGTACGTTTGCACGTGTGCTAGTGTGCGCGCACGTGTGTGCTGGCATGTGTGTGTGTGTGCAGGGGGGTGGAGGTAACTGTTAGGGGTGGCTCCTGGGCTCTGTAAAGCACTGCGCGTAGAGCAGGGTCTGGAGTTTTCCACGCCCTAGGAAGGTGGGGAGGGAGGGAACAGGGTTTCCCAGCCTTCCCCCTGCCCCTTCTGGACACAGAACCGTGAAGAAGCCAGAGGAGAGACCCCGCATCTGCCCGCGTCCCACGTGGTTACAGGCCAGGGGCGCATGTGGCTGGGCCTTCCCTCGGGGATGAGGGGAGACGTCGCTGGAGACAGCCGGCAGGAGGGCAGCCGCCCGGTGCCTCCTCATGGGGATGCGGGAGACCCCACTAGAGGGCAGAGAGCAAACTGTGGGTGGGAGCCCTGGCCGGACTGCCGCTGGGCCAGCGGGGCCTCTGTCGGGGGAGGACACCCTCTCTAGGGCTAATCCAGGGCATGGCAGGTCTCTGTCCATCGCAGGTATCCACCCCCGAACCCTCCTCTGCAGCTGGAACTCAGGTCAGAGCCTTCGTGGATCCACCGTGTCCTTCCTGGTCAGTGCGACCTGCAACTGCGGCAACTCAAACCCGGTCTCTCCGTCCGCCCAGACTCCTCTTCATGCTCCGGCTCCTCATGCCCACATCTGCTTCCGCGTCTCCTGATCGAAAATAAATCAGCATGGAGCACGTCGGGTTTTCCATTTAGATTCTCAATTGCCTTTCATTACCGAGATAATATCCTTTCTCGATTGCAAATGGCAGGACCGTTCAGTGTCAGGATGCGAAGGAAGACTCGGCCTCCCGGGGTCTCCTTGCTTTCTCCTTGGCGTTTGTGGTCGAGGGTGGGGCCTGGCGGGACGCTGGTGTGAGAACAAGGCAGGTGGGGGAGGGGGGAAGATGTGTTATTCTGAGGAAGTGTCCGCGGGCGAGACGCACGTGGGGAGACAGCCTCCCGAGTGCCTCAGGAGAGGGGTGCATGGAGAGCTCACCAGGGGGACCCCAGCCCCCTGCCTGTTGGACGCACTGGGCTGGAGATGTCTGTGGGGAAGGACCCTGAGAGAGGGTGGTTAAACCCCGCGGCACAGTCCGATGGAGCAGAGCCCCCCGCTTCCTTGAGCATTCCTCCCAGCAGATTCCTTCCTGCCTCCTGTCGTCTTCTCCTTCTTGAAAATGGAGACGATGATGCTAAGAACGGATCCGTTTCTTGTGCCCGATGGATGGAAACTCCTTTCTCCCCGGTAACTGTTCGCGGCCGCCGTCTCCTGTCTCCCTCAGTGAGAGCCCCGAACTCTGGACATCCTTTCCGATGGAACTCAGTTCCTCCGACTTCAGAAAACCCACAGAGGCCTGAGAATCCGATCACCCACTCGACCCACCAACTTTCCATTCAACGGCCGTGGCTCTTCTCCCTCCAAAGGCACAGAGGCAGAAAGACAAAGGGACGCAGACACTTCCTGTCGCCTGGCTCCCTGTGCACAGGCGCTCCGTCCCATCCCGCCGGCAGGGAAAAGGCCTTATCTCCCAGCTGGTTGCTTTGCAACCCCTTTGTTCACCCTGAGAGCATGGAGCCTTTCTGACAGCAGACTTGCACCTCCTCAGAACGACGGGGAATGACAGCTTCGACTCAGTGAGCGACCGCAGGCCCTCACGGCTTTGTGACAGGATCACGATAAGACCTGCAGGGTAGGGAGCTCACTGTGGCCCGGGCACCTTGTGCTTCCCGGGCGTCACGTAATCTCCATGGCAACCCGAGAAGGAGGTACCACTATCACCCCATTCTAAAGTAAGGGACCGTTGTTCTCGATATTAGTGTTAATAATACCATCCACTGTAATAGGATAAACTCCGGAGCGTTCCTGAGCTCATCCCATGAGCCACGCGGTGTCTAAGTTCCCTCCGTCCACCCCTCTCTTCACCCTCCACACCTGCCCGGTGCAGGGACTCTGATTACCTCTATTGTACATGAGGCAGCAGTGCCAGGCCAGAATCACTGAACAGCAGAGTCAGGATGAAAACGCGAATCCGCCTGAATCAGCCCGAGGCCTCCCTCCTCCGTGTCTCAATACAACACCGACTGTGTATTAAGATGCCAAAGGCCGTCACAGAGACTCACCACGGTCTCAAAACCACGCACTGAGCTTTCACTTATGGGGACATGCCAGGCCAGTAACACTCAGTGGCAAAAGCAGATCAGGGGCTGCCTGGAAGGGAGGGGGTGGTGACAAGGGGAGGGGAGACGAGGAGGGGGTGGGTATAAAGGGCTCAGGGAACTTCCTGGGCAGGTAAGACACCTACGTCATGATTCGGTTCTGATTACCGGACTACACACATTTGTCAAAACAAAATGAACTGTACACTTGAAAATGTATGAATATTAATGTATGCAAATGATACCTGTACAAGGCTTTCTTTTGTTAATCCTCACCTGAGGACATTTTTTCCATTGCTTTTTCAAGAGAGTGGAAGGGAGGAAGAGAGGGCGGGAGGGGGAGAGTTGGGGAGAGAGAAAGAGAGAGAGAAACATCAATGTGAGAGGGAAACATCGACCGGCCGCCTCCTGCACGCCCCCCGCTGGGGATCAAGCCGGCAACCTGGGAACCGAACTCATGGGTCAATGCTCAACCACTGAGCACACTGGCCGGGCACCATCTTGAACTTTTTCACGTGATCTCCGGACTCGGTCGTGTAAGTGAAGTCCCATGGGGCAGCGGGCTGTGCTCCTGAGCAGACATGTGCCATGGACATGTCTGAGAAGCGGGCATGTCCAGAACTCATTAGCAGTCGTCCATGCAGCGTGGCGGGCGACTTGCTGTCGACCTGAAGGAAATAACTCCCCGTCGCCCTCAGCCCTGCTTGTTTCCCTGAGACCTTATTGTCCGGAAACGCTGGTGTTCGTCAGGGCTCTCATTCTGGGAGCCGCCTCAGAGCCCTTTCTGGATGGAGGAGCGATTTAAATTAGGCGCACAGAGAGGAAACCGAACAACCTCTCCATTTGGGATGTGCTTAATGAAGGGGATAAAACGCCCTGGCCGGTGTGACTCAGTGGACAGAGCGTCGGCCTGCAGATCAAAGGGTCTTGGGTTCAATTCCGGTCAAGGGCACGTACCTTGGCTGCAGGCTCCTCCCCAGCCTGGACCCTGGTCAGGGCGTGTGCAGGAGGCAACCAATCGATGTGTTTCCCTCACATCGATGTTTCTCTCTGTCTTTTCCTCTCTATTCCACTCTCTCTAAAAACCAATGGAAAAATATCTTCAAGTGAAGATTAGTAACAACAAAGAAAAGTGGGAGGAACACAGCGAGTGGCCTCTATTTGGGAGCTTCACGTGGGAGAACTGGAGCTGATGTTCGTCTGTCTGTCTGTCTGTCTGTCAATCACTGGAAAGTGAGTGGCTCTTTACGGGACCCTAACGTCAGTATCGAATCAGAAGATCTCTTACATATACGATGTCATAACCGTCATTCCCTCCGGCCTCAAGTTTTTATCCAAAACACACTTCAGGTACTTTCGTTCGTTTGTTCATCCATCCACCCATCCATCCATCCATCCATCCACCGGTGTTTCCTGAGGGCTGGCCTGGTGCTGGGGGCGCCGTGGTGAGCTAGAGCAGACTAGGGACACCGTTCATCATGACACTCGCAAAGGCGCCAACCTAGGTGCCTGCAAGTCCTTTCATTTCCTTTTCTGCGAAGATACGAACACTTAAAATATGCTAGAGGCCCGATGCATGAAATTCATGCCAGGGGCTTGGCCCCCGCAGCTGCGGCACCTTTCCTCGGCCCCAGCTTCGTGTGGAAGGTCATCTGGAAGGATGACTGGTCTAATTAGCACATTACACTTTTATTATTATAGATTGTGGTTGGCAGAAGACCCAGATGGCCCCCAAGATTCTCACCCCTTGGTGCCCAGGTCCTAGATGTTCTCTCTCCTTTGAGTGCGAGCAGAACCGGTCAACATGATGGACTGGCACTTCCACAGTTCAACTACGTTATGTGGCACAAGGGTTTGTAGGTGTCATTAAGGTTGCTGATCAGTTGATGTTGAGTCACTCGAAAGGGAGGCTCTCCCAGGTGGGCCTGCCCCCATCAGGTGTGTCTTTAAAAAGGTCAGACTGATTCAAGCAACAGAGACTATCCTGTCGTCCTTGAAAAAGCAGCCCGGCCTGCATAGCTCAGTGGTTGAGCATCAGCCTATGAACCAGGAAGTCACAGTCTGATTCCCGGTCGGGGCACATGCCAGGGTTGCAGGCTCGATAGGGGGTTACAGGAGGCAGCTGATCAATGATTTTCTCTCCTCACTGATGTCTCTCTCTCTCTCTCTCTCTCCCTCCTTCCCCCCTTCCTCTCTGAAATCAATAAAAATTTATTAAAAAAGAAAAAGTGAACAGACACAATGTAAACTGCCCGGGGCTGCACCCACGTGGCAAGGCCCTGGAGCTGAGGGTGCCGCCTGACAGCCCCCCAGGACGTGGGGACTGCGTCCTGTGACCACTGGGGACAGCAGAGCGCCTGGGCAGCAAGGGGGAGGGTGGCAGGACCCCCATGAGACCTAGGAACGGAGGGGGCGCCCAGGGAAAGGGCCTCAGGGAAGAGGGGCCATGGGAAGGAAGGGCGCCGGGACTGGAGGAGAGAGGAAGGCACAGGGCACCGTGCCTGTCGCCACTGGACTCAGGCCGTTTGACCTCCCCTCTGAGGTCCCTGGGTCCCCGCTGCTTCCCCGCCGCCCCACCCCCCAGCACCTCGTGGGCAGCACAGCCTCCGAGGACATGACCAGCGTGGATCCTCCTGCCGCTGCTCACGGGGCCCCTGGGCGTCCGCCTCACCCTCTGGGCCTCGCAGACGTGTCTCTTTGGAAACGGCTCATGTGCCTGACACAGCTGCGGCGATCAATGGGGCCATTCAGGGATCCTCCGACCCCGTCCCTCCGTGCCAGCCCCGCCTCCCACTGTCCTGCACTCGGCGCCCGGCCCTGGCACTGCCCTCTCTGTCCTGCCTCCCCGCCCATGACCTTCACACTGGCCACGTCAACACGGGCAGCACCACAGGCATCTCTGTCCTTTTCTCCTGGCTGCATGCGGTTCCGAAATACTAGCCTGGAACTTCCAGATCCGGGTGTCAGACCCGCGGCAGAA
>NW_006284618.1:5427341-5428744 GCF_000327345.1 Myotis davidii | reverse complement strand
CAACAGAATGAAGGAAATAACAAAGATCAGAGCGGAGATAAACGACATAGAGACCAAAAAAACAATACAAAAGATCAACAAAACCAAGAGCTGGTTCTTTGAAAGGATAAACAAGATTGATACACCTCTAGCCAGGCTCACCAAGAAACAAAGAGAGAGGACCCAAATAAACAAAATCAGAAATGAAAGAGGAGAAATAACAACAGACCACACAGAAATACAAATGATTGTTAGAAAATACTATGAACAACTCTACTCTAACACACTAGACAACCTGGAGGAAATGGACATATTCCTAGAAAAATACAACCTTCCAAAACTTAATCAGGAAGGCGGGGGTGCTGGGCCTTCCACTCAGAGCCGTTTTGGCGACTGATCTGGGGAGTCCCTGGCTGCTGGGCCGAGGGCCGTCCTGGGCGCCGGAGGGTCGTCAGCAGCATCCCTGGCCTCCACCCCGTAGGTACCAGTAGCATCTTCCCCCAAACTGTCACAACCCAAAATGCCTCTGGACATTATCAAACCTCCCCTGCGCTGGGGGAGCCCCCCTGACCGAGACCCACTGCCCCCGACGAACGTCCGCTGAGAAGCCTCAAGAGACCCCCCTGATTGTCAGCCCCAGCCGCCCGCTCGGGTAGAGGCCCAGGCTGGTCGAGGACACAACACAGACCCCTGCCCTGCCGTGGCCTGGGCCGGGCTCCATCACACGTGCTTTTAAAGTTTGCCCCGAGGAAACGAATGTCCGTCCGCCGATGAACACACTAACAGGACGCAGCAGACACTGAGCGCACGCTCTTCAGCCTGAAAAAGGGAAGCACCGCGGCTGGAGTGGAGGACACTGCTGAGTGAGACAAGCGTCCCAGCCCCGCCTCCCACTGTCCTGCACTCGGCGCCCGGCCCTGGCACTGCCCTCTCTGTCCTGCCTCCCCGCCCATGACCTTCACACTGGCCACGTCAACACGGGCAGCACCACAGGCATCTCTGTCCTTTTCTCCTGGCTGCACGCGGTTCCGAAATACTAGCCTGGAACGTCCAGATCCGGGTGTCAGACCCGCGGCAGAATCAACAACAACAACAAATACACACACACACACACACACACACACACACACACACACACACATATATTTTAAAGGAAAAGCAAACAGGATGACTGAGTTTTCATGTTAAAAACATGGATCTCTGGATCTCACCCTTCCCAGGGCTCTGTGTTCTTAACATGTTCCCCTGAGGGTTCTGAAGGCCACTGGAGCGTGAGGGCCATTTGATCCTTTAATCAAGGTCCTCCCAGCTCCTCCCAGTGAGATGCGCCCCCAGGAAAAATGCCACTAGGCCTCGGGCAGGACTGTGACGCGGTTGAGCTCACGGTCTCCGTGTCCTCTTGTCAAAGGTCGGATTTGCAGCTG
>NW_006284618.1:5424407-5426200 GCF_000327345.1 Myotis davidii | reverse complement strand
TCTGATATGCAGGATGTATTTTCATTGTTACAAATTGAACATAATTAAAGCATAGTGATTAATCACAAAAACAATATGTAATTATAGATGTGTTTTCCGATGGTCTTAGGCGACCCCTGTGAAAGGGTCATTCGACTCCCAAAGGGGTCGCGACCCACAGGTTGAGAACTGCTGCTTTTAGAGCTTGTGGATAAGTTCAGCCTGTGGACTGTGGGGACGGTATCATCTGTGTGTGTACGGCCCAAACTCATCAACATGCATAGGTTAAACATGGGAAATGTTTGTACATGAAAAAATAAATAAAGGTTCGCCCTGATTCGTCCATTCAGCCAGAATTGAGCACCGCTAGCTCAATGCGAAAACAGAACAACAGAAAGATGAGTAGGAAGGAGAGATGAAAATGATGGAAGCTTTGAGAAGCCTCGAGCGGCGTGGCCAAGTGGCAGTGACCAAACACAGAGACGTTCCCCGGCTGGTCGCACTGTTAGGAACCGTCAGCTCTCGGCAAACGGATGGGGAGCCTGGCTGCCCCCCGCCCGCGCCTGTCCTCAGAAAGGGCTCCACCATCAATCAGGAGATGCCAACTCCCATTCAAGGCCCGGGAGACGCACACGCATCTGAGTGCCCGTGGCCTTCCATCCGCAGGTCCGCGAGGCGCCCAGGCGCTGCTTCCCGGGAGTCCCAGGGTGGGGCCCAGCTCCCAGCAGTGACAGCGGCGAGCACGCAAACACGGGTTCGTTACAGCTACTTGGATGTTGGACACCTGTCAGTATGTGCAGGGGTAGGAGCCCTCACACGCTGTTTGTAATTGGGGGGGGGGGGGCGGCATTTGGGGACCAGCAGAGATCCAGGTTCTGCAAATGGGCGACCTTGGTGGCCCTCGCCACCGGCGGCGTCCAACCCTGGTTACCTGACGGCACATCAGGTCAGTCCCCCAAACTGTCACAACCCAAAATGCCTCTGGACATTATCAAACCTCCCCTGCGCTGGGGGAGCCCCCCTGACCGAGACCCACTGCCCCCGACGAACGTCCGCTGAGAAGCCTCAAGAGACCCCCCTGATTGTCAGCCCCAGCCGCCCGCTCGGGTAGAGGCCCAGGCTGGTCGAGGACACAACACAGACCCCTGCCCTGCCGTGGCCTGGGCCGGGCTCCATCACACGTGCTTTTAAAGTTTGCCCCGAGGAAACGAATGTCCGTCCGCCGATGAACACACTAACAGGACGCAGCAGACACTGAGCGCACGCTCTTCAGCCTGAAAAAGGGAAGCACCGCGGCTGGAGTGGAGGACACTGCTGAGTGAGACAAGCCCGTCACCAAGGGCACAGCCGCAGGAGGCCGCCTGCGTGAGGGATCCCGGGCCAGCTGGTTCCTAGACGCGGAGAATGGCACGGGGCTGCCGGGCCGGGCCTTGGGGGTGGGACCTGCGGCTCCGAGGGCATAAAGCTTCGGCTGGCGGGATGGGTAGGTTGTCGCAGTCGCTGTAAATGTAGCGCCCACAGGAACAGCATGCCATTGTGCGCTTCAAAATATGCCAACGGGACGTCCCAAAATCACACAAAAAGCAACCCACAGAAGCACGCACAGACACTTTTAGACAGTGGTTCTCAACCTTCCTAACGCCGCGACCCTTTAATACAGTTTCTCATGTTGTGGTGACCCCCAACCATAAAATTAATTTCGTTGCTACTTCATAACTGTAATTTGGCTACTGTTATGAGTCGTAATGTAAATATCTGATATGCAGGATGTATTTTCATTGTTACAAATTGAACATAATTAAAGCATAGTGATT
>NW_006284618.1:5417050-5423448 GCF_000327345.1 Myotis davidii | reverse complement strand
GTTTCAGCCCCGGCTGGTTTGGCTCAGTGGATAGAGTGTCAGCCTGCAGGCTGATGGGTCCTGGGTTCGATTCCCGGTCAAGGACATGTACCTCGGTTGCAGGCTCGGTCCCCCGGAGGCAACCAATGAATGTGTGTCTCTCACATCGATGTACTTTTCTCTCTGTGCCTCTTCCCCTCCCTTCCCCCTGCTCTAAAATCCAATGGGAACTATCCCTGGGTGAGGATTAGCAACAACAGAAGGACGGTGTCAGGAGAGGAGTGTGCCGGCCGGCAGAGCTAGGCAGGGCCGTGGCTCATCTCCGATCTCCAATAAGAGGCAGCATCTCGGAGCGCTGACACAGCTCCGGACCGAGGCCACGGCCTTAGGAAAATGCCCGCCTTAGACCTGAAACTCAACACAAGCAGCCAGGAGGTCCTCGCGGGAAGGACTTGGAATCCACACACGTTTACAGAAACGAACGCTCCCAGGTCACGTGTGCGGGAGAACCAGCCTGCCTCCCACTGAGCACCTCTGTGCACCGGGAGCCCGTCCGGGGCTGGGCTCACTCTCACCCCACCGAGCTCTTAATGGGCAAAGCCCGCAGGCGAACCGATGGCCCTGGAGCCCGCGAGACCACGCGGGCCCTGGGCGCGGCGAACAGGCCCCGGCTGTGCACTGGCCTCGCCCTCAGTTCAGGGTGGGAAGTGAGCTGGTATGCGGCCTCTCTCCCGGTTCCCAATGGAAATAGTGCCGACCCACCCATGGGAAGGGTCCGATGGGCTCAGCGTGGGACAATTTCAGGCTCTGAAGGACCGCTCAGATCCTGAAGCAGCGGGGGACTCAGAGGGGCAGAAGCACGGGTCCTCACTGACGGTGCTCAAGGTTGGCCTGCCCTTGAGCTGGCGATGCAGGCCCTGCCTGGACCACTTCTCCAGTCACAGTGAGGCCCCTCCAGCCGGCCCGCCTGACGGGTGGGGAGGGTCTGGGACCCGCTCCCACTTTACCATAGACGTTAGACTCCAGGCCCCAGTCAGGCAGCAGGCACGCAGCCTCTGCAGTCGGCTGTGACTGGTAACGCAGTGCGGTGGGGGGAGTGGGGGGGAGTACAGGCCAGGGAAACAGGTTACAAAAAAGTTGTGACTGTCACGATGAAGTTTTTTACAGCCTCCTGCAAAGATGCTTTTTAAAAAATTACCACACTATTATCTTCACTGTTACTCTAGGAATAAATACAGTTTTGTGCATGAAAAATAAAATGGGGACACGGAGCTGCTGTCTGCCATTTGTGGGTTAAAAGGTCGCCATGAACCCTTCTGTCAAGTGCAAGAGGAGGTAACTCGACAGGTCTCCCTCCCCCAGGGCTGAGCACGGCTGCAGTGAGAGCCCACAATGACGTCCTGTCCCCACCTGCTCATTAATGACGTGGCGAGAACCACATCTCTGGCTTTTATCTCTGGCTTCTTTCCACTGCGCTCTCATCGCACACCTTCGGCCCTGGTTCGCCGGGCCATGGGCGGCGACCGCTGGACTGATTAACACCAACATGGCCGTGGCCTTCCCCCGGCAGCCGTGAGCATGGAAATTCACGGCCCGGCTCGGACTGCAGAGGCCGGCCTCACGCCCGGCCCGGCGCTTCTCGGGTTGCCTGGGAGGAAGGAAGCCAGCGTCGGGAACAAAAGGCCGGAGCAGGTGCCAGCGTTCACGGGGCCCTCCAGATGGGAGCATCGATATTCAGGAAGGTGCCCTTTTCATAAAACATGAGCAATTTGCATGCTGCATTTTTCAAAAGAGATGGGTAAGTGAGCTACAGGGGAGTCAATTACAGTGTCATTCATAATGGATCCGGTGCAATAAAGAGCGATCAGATTTCATGCGTGTTTACTTTCGGAACCGTAACTGCTGCGGGCTCATCCCGGCTGCAGAATGCAAATATGCTTCGGGGTGATTTGTGTCCCTCATTTCGACATTCGAAATCCCCGGGGTTCCTTCTCCCCCCCCCCTCCCCCCAGATGCAGCCTCCCCTTGAAAACCCGAGCTCCCCTCACACATGAAAGTCCCTTCTCACCGGCCCAACTGAAACCGTCCTCTTTCACCTCGGTCAAGCCCTGTTTACCCTGCTGCCAACCACACCCGGAAACAAGTAGCAATTCGTTTTTAAAGACAGGTGATGGCACATGTATAGCGCCCAGAAGATGTAACTCACAGGAAGGCTGCGTCACTACATGTGGATACAATGTATCCGACTCCTTGGAGCACTGAATCATGTTTGCAGACGCAGGCATGTGTCATGTATAAACCCCATCCATCCCGTGTGCTTCTCCCCGCCCCTAGTTCAAAACCTGGAATGTCTTTTCCAAGCCCCCTGGGGGAAACCCCACACCAGTGACGGAGCATCTGACCTGTCCGCTTTTTTTTTCCCCCTCACCCCCCTCGGCCCGCGTGTCCCCGGACGAGGCCTGGGCCCCCTGCTCCCCCCTAGGTCATGGTACCTCGTAGGTGCTGGCGCTCCTCTCGGCCGGCTTCAGGCCGCGGTACAGACGGAGGATACACACTTTGGCTCTGCTCTGGGAGGGAAACCAGTTGCTCTTCACGAAATCCATGACCATCACATGGTTTTTCAACTCGGTGCTGAAGGCTTTGATCTGGAAGGTCCGGCGCCCGGCGGTTTCCGCGTGGCGGGCGGCGGACCCGAGCGGACGGGTCCCTGCAGGAGTCCCAGGGCGCTGCATGACACGCGCAATCTTGTGACTCCGGCTCGCCAGCCTGGCAGACACAATTTTCTTTGTTTCACCCGGGCACTGAGTGCAGCAGGAGGGACCGGGGAAGTGGCCCGACTCCGACCTGCTCCGGTGTTTTCCAGCTCACAGCTCCTTGTCCCCATGCCCCGGCGGCCCCAGGTGCGGGTGTGTGCGCGGGGCTCTCCAGGGTGACCTTCACGGGCCATAAAGAGACTCCCAGGCTCCCACCTGCGTTCCCCGGCTGCCTGGATTCTTCTCTGATTTCAGACACATCTCTCTGGGTCCCTGCGCTCACGTCCTGAAGGCAGAATGAGCCCGGTGACCGGTGACCGGGAGGCTCCGTGTGTTCCGGCTGCGGCCCTCCAACCCACATAAATGATTGACTGGACGCCCGGCCAAGGAGCCACAGGTGACCATGGCTGCCTCTTACAGCTCCTGCTCTTCCATGCCGGGGCCGGGAGAGACCAGCCCAGCTCCCGCCACACAAAGGGTGACCTCAGTCTGGGAAGATAAGAGACACATTCACGTGACAAAGAGAACTTGGGCTCAGAGCGGCGCCGGCGGCCAGTGGGCCTTAGAGGAACAGGGCCGAGCGAGGAGCATGGGCCACAGGGGGGGTGGGGAGTGGGGGCGCTGGCTGACTCGGGTCCCCAGTCAACCCTGAGCAGTCCCCCGCCCCCTGAGCCTCAGTCTCCCAGGAGGAGAGTGGGAATCATAGCATCTGCCATCACAGGGCTGTGGGGGGATGGGGCACAGATTGGAAACGTGAGGAAGGAGCAAGGGCAGAGGGTCAGGCCTCCCAGGGCAGGTGCCTGTGTCCTGGGTGCTGGGCTGCCTCCGACGTGTCAATGTCAGGAGTGGACATTCACACGGCGCTGAAAACGACTAGGTCCTGACCTGCGATCACGTAGACACGCAAGTGCGTGACAGACTCCTTCGCGTGACATGGCATGTGTGGGTGCCACTTCAGTCAGCCCAGCACCCACACAGGGGCAGACACTGCTGGCCTAGGGTCAGGGGCTGGGCAGGAGAGAGCCGCCGAGAGCAGCGGCCTGTGTTCCCAGGCCCCAGACAGCTCTTCTCTGGGGGCAGCTTCCTGGGGCTCTAGGCCAAGATATCCTTCCCCCAGGGATTCTCCCCCCACAGAGATGCCCCCAGTGACTCTGTTTCCCCACCTGGAAAGCCATGGGGGCAGGTGAATGGAGAAGTGATTGCAAATGACCCTCCTGAGGAGGTCACTGCCCACAGAGGGCCCCGCGCCTCCACACGCAGCGCGCACAGTGAGTGCAGCCCCGGGGGAGGTTGGCCACATGATAGAGACCCCGAGAGGCCCTCCTGGGAGATAGACACGGTGTCCAGTTGTTTATTTATTTGTTTGTTTATTATTGATTTCAGAGAGGTAGGGAGAGGGAGAGGAGACAGAAACATCGCTGATGAGAGAGAACCCTCATTGACCCGCTGCCTCCTGCCGCCCCTCCTGGGAATGGAGCCCACATCCCAGGCCGGTGCCCTGACCGGGAATCGAGCCGTGACCTCCTGGTTCCTAGGCTGATGCTCGTCCCCTGAGCCACGCCAGCCTTGAAGGACACCTGCTGTGCTGCCGAGCCGCCTCCCGCAGAGCCCACTGCAGGGCCCCCGTCACGCTCTGCGCCCGCACTTTGTCACAATGCCGGCCCAGCAGGAGACGGGGGCGGGCCCTGCAGCCATGTTCACCAAACGCCATCGCTCTGCAGGGAAAAGGGCTCTTCGCTGTCCTCATTCAAACAAATCACTCGGTCAGCCACTGACCTCACTGACGTCCAGCGGACGACCCTGTTCCATTTCCCCAAACCGGTCCGCGGGTCTGCTGTCCGATGGCACCAAATCAACAGAAATGGGCCTTGAATGGGTGTGTGTTGAAAGATCTGTGGAACTGATCTCTTCCTCCTCCCGGGCCCCCGATCCCCTAGGCAGGGCTGTGTGGGAGACACGGTGCACTGCCTAAATAATGAATTATTCACAAAGCAGGGAGCTCGCAGGTACCCGGTGCCAGAAACACGCCTCTGAATTCTTAACCTGCTCTCCAGCGGGACTGGCATCGCGCCCCGAACGCTGCCCTGATTATGCCGCGTTCCAGAGCTGACTCTCTGCAGGGCCCGCGCAGACCTGGGAAGCAGGAGGCAACAATGAAGGCAGATGACTAGGAACTTCTGAATGCATGATTTGGCTTCCTTTCCGGGGGAAGTGACATTTTTATTTATGGTGCTACGCTCATTCGGTGGGAGCTGACGTCCTCTCTCCTCCCAAAGGCACAGCACGCGCCAAGAATGTCCAAACAGCCCCCTCCCAAAACAGGTGACAGGGCAGGCCGCCAGACACAGAACCAGGCCGCTGGGCACAGAACCAGGCTGCCAGACACAGAACCAGGCCGCTGGGCACAGAACCAGGCCACAGGACACAGAACCAGGCTGCAGGACACAGAACCAGGCTGCAGGACACAGAACCAGGCTGCAGGGCACAGAACCCAGACCGCCGGGCACAGAACCAGGCCACAGGACACAGAACCCAGACCGCTGGGCACAGAATCAGGCCACAGGACACAGAACCCAGACCGCCGGACACAGAACCAGGCCGCCGGACACAGAACCAGGCCACAGGGCACAGAACCCAGACCGCCAGACACAGAACCAGGCCACAGGACACAGAACCCAGACCGCCGGGCACAGAACCAGGCTGCAGGACACAGAACCCAGACCGCCGGACACAGAATCAGGCCGCCGGGCACAGAACCCAGACCACCAGACACAGAACCAGGCCGCAGAACACAGAACCCAGACCGCCAGACACAGAACCAGGCCGCCGGACACAGAACCAGGCCACAGGGCACAGAACCCAGACCACCGGACACAGAACCAGGCCGCAGGACACAGAACCAGGCCGCCGGACACAGAACCAGGCCGCAGGACACAGAACCAGGCCACAGGACACAGAACCAGGCCGCCAGACACAGAACCAGGCCGCTGAACACAGAACTCAGGCTGCCGGGCACAGAACCAGGCCGCATCTTTCTCCGCTTCTGCGTCCCCACATCCCCCTCCCCCTCCGGGTTCTAGAATAAAACAAAGAGGCTGAGAACGAGGAGGCTGGCAGGGGAGCCAGGCTGGGAGAACGCCGTCGCCGATGAAGTCCGCACCCTGGAAAGGACTGGGCGGTGCTGGGTGGTGACCTGAGGCTACAGCCCGGGCCGTCACCCCAGTGAGCAGCTATCTTCACATCCATAGTAGTTGCTCAGTAGATGAATGAGATGCAAAGCGGTCATCTATCTTTTCTGAAACGGATGCCGCTCTCTCTCCTGTAAATGGAACATGTGTTCCTGCTTCTGTACACAGTGTTTGGAAACCGCAGTAATTGGATGCTTTTTTCCAACGTCCCAGAAGGAAGTGGCACAGACTGTCTTGCAGAGTCACCCACAGGCTCCTCTGCTCCCCCTCCTGTGAGCCATCAGTGCTCGTTTATGCAGCCCCCACTGGGCGCTCCGCTCTGTGCCAAGGGGGCAGGTGGACGGCAGCGGCTCCGAGCAGGAGGGCGAACCGGCTGGACGGGTCTGCCCAGGTCTGTGTCCCGCACGCACTGCCTCCTTTGCCACTTCCTGAGCCCGGGCACCAGCGAGGGCGAGGCCCCTCCCTGCGCACACCCGCC
>NW_006284618.1:5415904-5417020 GCF_000327345.1 Myotis davidii | reverse complement strand
ACGCTCTGGGCCGCTGCGCCAGCCTGTGCTCGGCCAGCCCTGGGTTCCGCTCCTCCTCCTGCGGGCGGCCACCAGCGCTGGCCTCCGGGTTTCCTGCCACTTTCCCCGCCGGCTGGTTTCCGCCCGGCCCTGCGAGCGTTTCCCTGGGTTCCTGTCCCTGCCCCTGGAACGCACATGGGGGGCAGCCCTCCTTTCAGGCGAGGGAGACGTGGAGTGAGCGAGGACCACGGGGCCAGCCCCGCCAGCGCTTTCCAGGGAACAAGCAGACACCTGGGGGCGTTCTCTATTTTTACTTTTTCTAATCCTCACCTGAGGATATGCTTTCTCTTGGTTTTCAGCCAGAGGGGAGGGAGGGGACGTCGCTGGGAGAGAGACATACCTATGGGTTACGTCCCGCACCACCCTGACCGGGGCGGGCTCAAACCTGCAACCAAGGTCCGCGCCCTTGACCAGAATCGAACCCTCAACCCTTCAGTCCGAGGGCCGAGGCTCTAACCACTGAGCACACCAGCTGAGCATGGGGCTGTGTTTAAACGTGAAGTATCCATCGTGGCAGCCAAGGGCTGACAAGGTTTGAGAAGGTGTAGCCCATGTCCTCTGAGGAGGCAGCGGACGCCCTCTGGTGTGTCAGCTGGAAAACGAATCCTGCTGGTCCCAGCCACAGCCCAGGCAGTTCCCTCCCTCGGGGTTCACCCACGGACACCCTCTGAGCACCCCCGCGGCAGGCGCGGTTCCGGGCGCAGGAAGGCGGAGTGAAGTGGGACGCAGCCCCGCTGCCTCCTGCTCGGAGAGGCACAGCGGGGCAGCCACCGTGGAGAGCGCTGTGGCGGGTCCTCGAGACACTGAGTGTGAAATTGCCACGGGACCTGCACCCCCGCTTCTGGGGTTCTGAAGGGGGACTGATCTCCCACACCATACCATGGTGCATCACCCACAGCAGCCAGCAGGGGGCAGCAGCCCCAGCGCCCTTCAGGGGCAATGAACAAATGCGGTCTGTCCCTCTGAGGGGACAGGACTGAGCCACAAAAAGGAAGGACACGTCCTGAGTGCAATAAGTCAGAGACGAGAGGGAAGTGTGCTGTGAGTCCCCCCGTACGAGGTGCCAGACATAGTCAG
>NW_006284618.1:5415335-5415734 GCF_000327345.1 Myotis davidii | reverse complement strand
GGGCTGGTGGTTAATGGACACAGGGTTTCTGTTTTGTAAGACCAAACAGTTCTGGAGGCCGATGGGGGTGATGGTTGTACAAATATGTGCATATACCTAACATCACAGAATCACACACTTAACAATGGTTCTGATGGCAAACTTTCTGGTGTGGATCTTTTATCACAATTAAAACTAATTTTTAAAAAGAAGTCCCGCCCCAGCTGGTTTGGCCCAGTGGATAGAGCCTTGGCCTGGGCACCGGAGGGTCCCAGGTTCGATACCCATTCAGGGCACAGGCTCAGGTTGCAGGCTCGATCCCCAGAAGGGGGCATGCAGGAGGCAGCCGATCCGTGATTCTCTCTCATCATTGATGTTTCTATCTCTCTCTTCCTCTCCCTTCCTCTCTGAAATCAATAA
>NW_006284618.1:5409284-5415235 GCF_000327345.1 Myotis davidii | reverse complement strand
TGAATAAAAACATATATATTTTTTTCTGAGTCGTCCCTGCCCTCGAGGCTCTTGGAGGCGGGGGCTCCGGGACATGGTCTCCAAGGCTGGCCTGGGCGCTGGCTCAGACACTGTGCGTCCGGGGGGTGCTGGACAAGAAGACGGTGACTCTGCTTCCTCCTTATTTACAGCATCTTTTCCAACATCTGTGCGGAACTAAAGTGCTGCATATACTGTATCAGGACAACAGCTCAGGGTCACAGCTCGGAGATGAAAACTGGGCTCGTAGCTGAGCACCCTAAAAAGTCCCCACTGGTCGTGGTGAGTGATGGCAAGTGGCCTGGAGCCCCCGGTCTGGGAGGGTAGCCCCGGCACCACTGCGGAGGGCAGGCGGGCCCTTCCCAGCGCTGGCATTGTTCCCACGTCTCTCGACGCCCGGACCTGAGCCCAGCCATGGCCGCAGGAGGGCGAGTCCAGAGCCCCCGCGGGTATCGACCCGGAGCAGAGGGGAGAGCCCGCACCATCGCTCCGAGCACCTGTTGCTCTCGCTCAGTCCCACCTCGTTGCCTCATCGTCTCCCTAATCTCGCCTGCCTGTCTCCTGGGGGGCAGGGGCCACTTCGCTGTCTCCTTATATCTCAGTCCACTGTGCTCACAGGGTGACGCCTCCACCGAGATCTTCAAGCTGATGAATAGGTCTAAGCCCCGTTTTTATTTCATCTTGTCGCGCCCTGCCTCTGTCCTATCCATCAAGCTGCTCTGTGGAGGCAGCCGAGCTCACAGGCAGAAGCCGCTCCTCTCCGTCGCGGGAAGCCCGCGCTCATTCATCTGGCGGCTGCTCTTTCCCCTTCCTTCCAGGATTACACGACCATCCACAAGCGTTAAATTAGAGAAACAGACAACCTCCTCAGAGGGAGCTCCGTCGGCACGAAGCACGGCCGGCAGCCCCGTAAAGCACCACGGGCAAGACAGGGCCGGCCGACCGCGGGGTTCAGGCCGCCTCCCCACCTGCCGCCTGGCAAGCCCCGGGCGCATCAAGAACGTTACAGTTTGGGTCCTGCTGGAAACACACAAAAGAACCCAGATTTTTGTTTTTTTTTAAATAAACTGGTGTTGACGGATTTGCTACAGTTGCTCCCAAACAGCTTGTGGGAATATTGATTACTTACAAAGGTCGCTCCAAGTGCAAGTCCTTGCAGTGGTTTCTGCAGCGGGTTCCAGCTGACAGACAGCTCATCGATTGAAGGAGTGCGCCTTCCATCGCATGACCCCGCTGCCCACAGAGGATGGGTGAGGGCAGGGGTCCCGGCCAAGCTCAGCCATCTGACCAGCGGAGGTGCCGTCTCCGGGTGGCTCCGTGGCCTGGGCAGAGGGCGCGTCCAGGCAGGGAATCCATTGCTCCCTCTGGCAGCTGGCTTCTTGGATCCACCCTCGGGCTCCTGGAGCCAGCGGCTCCTCTCGTTGTCCAGGTGGGTTTCTGTCACTTGCCACCCCAGGAACCCTAACGCCCTGGTCCTGTTAACCTTCCTCTGGGCCGCGAGCTCCTTGGCCTGAGCTACTGGGCCTGCACCTACTCTCCCCACAGCAGAAGAAGGAAGGAAAACATTGCTCTGAAATGCACACAAGAACTGATCGGTTGAAAGGGGAACAGAATATTTGAAATCAGGATGATCTTGCAAATGTGGACCATATGGTCCTTACTATAAAGCTCCTTTTTAAGCGGAAAATTATATGCTTTTTAACCAAGGCAGGAGCGGGCAGAACCTGGGAAACTCCCGTCCTGGGGACTTGGGCTTCTTCGAAGATAATTGGCAGTGTGTCCCTGACGTCCGCTCCAGCGGCCACCCCTGGGCAGCTGGCACGTTAGGAAGGAAGAAGAGGAGGGGGCAAAGCGAGGGAGGTAGGCTGCCCGGAGCAGCTGCGGTGCTGAGACAGGGGTGGGCGAGGGACCGGGCCTTGTCCAGGGCCTCATGGCCAGAGCGGCTGCTCACTGCCAGGTACGGACGTCTCTTCATAAGAGCAGGTGCCGTGGGAGTCCCGGGCAGAGCAGAAATGCGTTCCTTGGATCCTCAATGCCGTCGGGACATGCAGCCTGTGAGGGTACCTCTCTCTCTCCCTGGTCTGTGCTTCCTGCTCCCTCTGCAGCCCAGCCTCCCTGGTCGTCCCCCCGACAGGGTGCTGTCGTGGCTGCCCACCAGGGCCGCCTCAGGCCATGGCACCTTCCCCTCGTCTCTCATGGCTAGTTGACTCAGTCTCTCTTCCCCGGTTTGGGAAAATCTGAACGGCCATCACCACATCCTCGCGCACACTGATTTGTTCATTTATTGGCGGTAGCCATTCGGAAGGCCGGAGGGTCCGAGTTGTCCCACCCACAGGCTCTTTGTTAGATGTGCCCTTCGTGGGGGGCGAGACCCCACGGAAAACGGGCTCAGGGGAAATGGGCTGTTGCCTCCTCCCCCAAGGACACGAGGGAGCTGCCATTTGACTAAAGAGGGGTCATTACCCTTTGAAAGATGCCTTCCCTTTTGTCTGATTCAAAGGGGCCATTTTTCATGTAAAATGCAAGCTAACGGGGAAATTACATTTCTGCTCTCTTATAACACAGATTAGAAAGATGAAGAAAAATCTGCCACAAACAATGGAAAAAGCCATTATTCAGGCGAAGCGCAGAGGCAGGCGGCCAGCGAGCTGAGATGCAAACCCAGGACATGCCCGTGGCTCCCACAGCTCCTCCCCCGGGCCAAGGTCACGGGAGGGTCAGCTCTCCCCCCACCCTCGGCGGGGCCTGCGCTTCCCACAGAGAGATGCTCTCTGCTCAGGGCACCACGCTAGTCGAGTCTATAAAATGTGACGTGACTGTGAGTCTGCAGGGGCGTGAACTGAGTTACAATAATGAAAACAGCGCCAATACCATAATTATTTAATTAGGGGAAAGGAAAGATAAGAACCTTTATCTAACACTTCAGAAAAACACAAGCCGGAAACTCATCCCAGGATTAGGCAACTCGGATCCCCACCCCCACCCCCAACACCAGAGGCGGCAGCCACCCTGACTGCTCCCCGTCTCGACACAAAGCCCCGACTGTCTGTCCGCTGCACATGGCGCTCCGGCCTCCAGCCCGGTCTCCGCCGCCCCCCTCCCGCTGGGAAACTCCCCTGGGGACCAGGCCTCAGCTCAAAGGGCCCCTTGTCCGGGAAGCAGCTTCTCTGCCACCTGCTCCGTCCGCCCTCAGTGGGCAGTCAGGCTGAGCAGGTAAAAGAACAGGGCGCCCTGCTCCGTGGGTAACTCTATCTTTCAGGGACCGGGAGGTTTGGGGTGCTCTCGCCCCGGGGCTCCAGGGCTGCAGAGGCCTCTATGGGACGGGGTCAAACCTGCTCGTCCTAGACCCACCCCACCCCCACCCTCACCCGGACACTTAACCCCGCTGATGCCGCACTGTGCAGGGTGGGGGCCAGGCTGGCCGATTTGCTGGGCCCAGCCAGGCACCGGGCTCCGCCCACCTCTGCTCTACGATACCCAGGGTTCTTCTTTTTATAAAATATATTTTTATTGATGTCAGAGAGGAAGGAAAAGGCAGAGAGATAGAAACATCAATGATGAGAGAGAGTCATTGATCAGCTGCCTCCTGCACGGCCCCTACTGGGAATGGAGCCCGCAACCCGGGCCTGTGCCCTGACCAGGAATCGAACCGTGACCTCCTGGTTCATAGGAAAGACCCCTGGTCTCATAGAGTTGTGCCTCCCCTGACTCTGCAGCCAGCACCCGGCAATTTCCTTCCTTCTCCAAGAGCCAGAAGATGGGCTTCTCAAGGCTCTTCCAATCCCACTCCCAGCGCCGCCTCCACTTCTGAACGAAAGCCCGTGCTTCATTCTCTGCATTTTGGCCAGATTCACCTTCCCACTCTACACGTTCGGGGGGACTAGAAAGACGCTGGGAATAAAACACAGATTTATGCTTCAAACTATTACTGAGGCTTTCACTTCCAAATGGCCTGGGCTCACTGGCGGCGACCAGCGTCCACCGACAACAGCTGGGCAGCTGACAAAACAGAGGAGAAACCTGTGCCCACCAGCATCTCCGGGACGACCTCCAGGTGACACTGAGCCTGTGAGGACTGACGGGAGAAAGGAGCCGTCCCAGGCGGGGTGCTGCCTGAGGAAGGGTGACGAAGCCCGTGGGGGCCCTCAGCCACAGCCGGCTGGAGCGCCGCCCTGTGTCTCCCAGCACAGGGTCTGCCTCGGTGCCCAGGGCACCCTGCCTTCCTGGCCGAGAGCCACCCATGGGAGGCATGGCCTCCGGGCAAAGGTGGCGATGGGTCTCAGAGCCCCGCCTCTGGGCACCTGGGCACTTGCATTCGCAGTAACTGGGGGCGGGAGGGGGGTGCTCATTCCCATTCCCCCCCACCCCCACCCCGTGCTGGGAGGTGGCGAGGAGCTGCTGAGGCCGTGAAAGAAGCATCTATGGGAGAGAGCCACATCGACTGGTTGCCTCCTGCACGTACCCCGACTGGGGCCAGGATCGAACCTGCAACCCAGGTCCGTACCCTTGACTGGGAATCGAAACTGTGACCCTTTAGTGGGCGGGGCTGACGCTCTAACCACTGAGCAGTGCTGCCCAGGGCAAAGTCCGCCCTGTTTTCACTCTAACACACAAGGTCAACATGCCCTCCAAAAATCCCAAAGGACTGAGGTGTCAAAACAGCCCCTCAAGCGTCCTGTGCCTCAGTTTCCTGCTTGAGAACAGCGGATTCACGATGCTCATGAGATGCGGAGCGGACCCAGCGGTGGCGCTGTGAGGTGCGTGACCGGCAGTGCCCGCGTGGTGGATGACTCCGCAAGGGACTGCAGCGCAGCCAGCAGCCGCACAGGCGGGCGGCGGGCAGGCAGGGCTCAGTGCTGCTTGTCACCGGCCTTGTTCAAGCCCCCCCCCCCCGGGGGGGGGGGAGGCGGCACGGCTCGGCCAGGCCTCAGGGGGAGAGCTCCCTCCTGTATTCCGAGCAGGTCCCCTCGGCATTAGCTTAAACTCATTCACTGTTCTCCTTATCAGGGTGAAGGACCGGGGCATTTTACCGCTATCTTGGAGCTAATTGGAGGCTTTGAATATCTAAGTGCTTGATGGCCTGGCCTGGAGGATGGAACAGTGAGGGTGCAGATGGCGTTCATCCATCCGTCGGCACAACAAGGGACCCTTCCTCTCCCGAGCCACCCGGCTTCTAAGAAGCCACCTTCAGTGGCATCACGTGGCTGGCTCCACATGGGCGGTGGTGGGCGGTTCACGGAGTGGGATGCAGCCAATGCCACAAACAAAGGCTCTAAGACAGTGGTTCTCCACCTTCCTGAGGCCGCGACCCTTTAATATAGTTCCTCATGTTGTGGTGACCCCCAATTTCACTGTTACAAATTGAACATTATGAAAGCATAGTGATTGATCACAAAAACAATATGTAATTATGTATTTGTTTTCCGATGGTCCTAGGCGACCCCTGTGAAAGGGTCGTTCAACCCCCAAAGGGGTCGTGACCCACAGGTTGAGAACCGCTGCTGTAGAGCTGGCTTCTGGTCACCTGCCAGGGCCCCTGTGTGCCCGACCCTCTTCTGACCTGTCCTCTCACCTCCGTGCTCCCTTCGCGCCTCTGCTCAAACGCACCCTCCTCAGAGGGAGGGTCCTCCCGACCCCACCGCGAAGACGGACCTCCCTACACGCGGCCTGGCCTCGCCCACTCGCCCCACGTGGTTCTCCCCGACCTGCTCACATGTTGCCCTCTGCGTATTGCTTCTCCCTCTAGAATGCCAAGGACTTCTGCTCACTTCCTTATCTCCAGCACCAAGGCCAGCGCCTCGCAATGTTGACGACACCCCATGAATATTCATCACAGGATTGAATAAATGTATTTTTATGCTTTCCTCCATGCATTTATGATTTTTCCAGTTATTATTCAATACACAGTAAAGGGCAGAAGAAAATAGATGGAC
>NW_006284618.1:5408456-5408865 GCF_000327345.1 Myotis davidii | reverse complement strand
AGGTGGCACTACCCATCAGACACCCGTGTCTGGCCTCGTGTGCCTTCCCACTCGGGGGCCCTTACTCGCCAGGACTCGCTGCTCATACTGAGCATGGGCAAAGGGACCCCCCACATTGAACCCCACTTTCAGGCACAAGACCATCAACTTGTAGATGCCTCGCTCTCTCTCATTTTTTTTTTTTTAAAGGTTAAGGATTCTTTATTACTAGAGGCCCAATGCACAAAATTCGTGCAAGAGTAGGCCTTCCCTCCCCCAGCTGCCGGCACCAGCTTCCCTCTGGCACCCGGGACCGGGCTTCCCTCGCAGCCCCGGCTTCCTCTGGAAGGACGTCCGGTCTAATCAGCATATTGCGCTTTTATTATTATAGATTATTGATTTCAGAGAGGAGGGGCGAGGGGGAGATAGA
>NW_006284618.1:5385431-5389211 GCF_000327345.1 Myotis davidii | reverse complement strand
ACACGCGGCCTCGCCCACTCGCCCCACGTGGTTCTCCCCGACCTGCTCACATGTTGCCCTCTGCGTATTGCTTCTCCCTCTAGAATGCCAAGGACTTCTGCTCACTTCCTTATCTCCAGCACCAAGGCCAGCGCCTCGCAATGTTGACGACACCCCATGAATATTCATCACAGGATTGAATAAATGTATTTTTATGCTTTCCTCCATGCATTTATGATTTTTCCAGTTATTATTCAATACACAGTAAAGGGAAGAATAAAATAGATGGACCTATTGTGCTGACATGAAAAGACATCTAAGATTTAAGCTTAAAGAGCAAGTTAAACATGGTATGCAGCAATGCATATGGGTCTGTGTATGTGGGCATGTTTACCAATGTGTCTCAATGAATAGAAGTCTTCGCACCTTAATTTGCATACCGCTAGGATGTGGTGTTTCAAACATGTGCCCGCATCCGGTCTCCCTGTTTCGGGAGGTCTGCTTCCAGGTTTGTGATGTGCGCATGGGTCACCTTTGTTCTCATCATTTCCAATCTGGGAAAGCACAAAAGGCGAGAGCTTGCGGGAGAGAGGAGAGTCGCGTTCAGCTGGACAGCTCAGCGTCCGGGGGCCTCTGGCGAACGGCGGGTGCTCGGAGATGCCCCGGGATGCTGCGTGCACGCGAGGGCACACACGCCTGAACTCGAAGGCACGGAGGGGCGGGACCGTGATGCATCCAACGTGGGGTAGAGCCCGGCATCAGAGTCCAGGTGTGAACACGGGGGGCTTTGGGGCAAAGGAACAGCCGAGATGTGGTCACGTATTAGCGGACGCCATGCCGGGTACCAGGCGATGAACAGCGCTCGGTGCACCAGGCCCTGAGCGTCCCAGTCTCCTGAGCTGAGAGCTCTGAAGGAGAACTGGGCCCGGCGAGGCCAGGATCTTCTCAGAGTTGGGGTCACTTAGTGATGACCTCTCCAATCGGTTAAAAGAAGGGATAGGATTTTGGAGTTAGTGTGACTAATTCTTTTTTTAAAATATATTTTTATTGATTTCAGAGAGGAGGGAGGGGAGAGGGAGAGATAGAAACATCAAGGATAGAGAGAATCATTGATTGCTGCCTGCTGCACGCATGGAGCTTGCAACCCATTCATGTGCCCCGACTGGGAATCGAACCACGACCTCCTGGTTCATAGGTCGATGCTCAACCACTGAGCCACACTGGCCAGGTGGAGAAGCTGCTCTTACCAGCTTAGTGATGTCTCGAGGGAAACAGACAGAATGAGACCTAGACGGCAATGCCTTTCTTCTCGGGAAACCAAACTGGTCCTGGGTCCCCGTGACACCCTCGTACACACACCATTACCTACACGTCCCACCTAACAGACATTCATCTTCCATTTCAAGGAATCATGGCCACCCATCATGGATAAGGAAAAAGGGTCAGGCTCATTCACTGTGCTTTCCCTCCGTTAGGTACAGGTCCCCGCGGATTCATAGTCAAAAAGATCTAGGTCTTTCTTCAGATTTCCACTGGGTTTTCTCAATAGGAGGCGGGAGATATCCAGAGAGAGTCAACGATACGCGCTAAACAGACATAAATTACTGCATTTCAAAGTCTCCTGCAGCCGATGGTTTTAATAAACTGATGAAAATAAAGAACTTCCCGGTATGGTTTTAAACGATGTTTCTCTAGAAATGTGATATGTGTGATGATAAAGCTCCACATACCAAGCTTCCTTTGCAACGGAGCAAGTCACTGACCCCACGAGCCATTCCCTCACCCGCCGAAACGGTCAGAACGGAGTCACCTGGCGGCGCTGGCGTGCGGGCTCCCGCGGCCCCACGAGCCATCCTGACCCTTCCAGCCAGAGCGGCTACCCCTGGCGGCCATGCGTTCAGCCTTTGCACGTGTGTATCGTTAAAAATAATTGTGTCTTAAGTTTGTTGTAATGGCTAATTACACACATTTTCCTGAAACTCCTGCTAAACAACCTGCCTTAAAAAAAAAATCCCGCATGCAAATCCTATTCATTTTCCCCAAAGGCCTTAGCCAATCATTCCCACCTCTGCTTCCAAAATGTCCTCAGTCCCTCTCTGTGCGGTGGGGCCGACCCTTCCATGGCCCTTGTACTGGCCACACGCATGCTCACCTTGGGGTGACACGCATGCTCATGTGCTTCGGGGAAAGGAATACATGAGTGAAGGGAAAGGCATGAACCTGCCAGGCAGGAGCCCGCGCGCCCGCGATGGACACAGTCCCCGCGCGTTACCGGGTGAGGCACTGCGGCCGGTGTAGGAACTCAGACGCCATGAGAGGGGGTTTCCTCTCACCCTGAGCCACGGATTTCCGCTCGTCCACTTTTGCCTTAAGACAGTTCAGCGCCCGGACCACGTGGCTCAGCGGCTGAGCATCAATTTATGAACCAGGAGGTCACGGTTCCTTTCCTGGTCAGGGCACAGGCCCGGGTTGCGGGCTCGATCCCAGCAGGGGGCTGGCAGGAGGCAGCCGGTCCATGATTCTCTCTCATCATTGATGTTTCTCTCTCTCTCCCTCTTCCTTCCTCTCTGAAATCAATGAAAATATATTTTTAAAAAGAACAGCAGTTGGGCCTGCAGCCGACACAACAGGCAAGAGCGTGGAGATGCTTTGGGCCACAGCCCATCATCAGCACCACCCTCCTTGCCTCCCGCTCCCCTCCCTCCCGTGGTTCCGAGAGGATTCTGTGGGCTGGCAGGGGGTGCGGGAGGGGTTGCTACAGCATCCCAGTCACTCCCAGCACTCCGGCTTTTTTGTTTCATCGTTTCAGGCGGCTTCACACTCATCGCCTTCCCACTGGGATCTCAGTTTGCACGTGAACTTAGCAGCGGTTCTCAACCTGTGGGTCGTGACCCCTTTGGCGGTCGAACAACCCTTTCACAGGGGTCGCCTAAGACCATCCTGCATATCAGATATTTACATGACAATTCATAACAGTAGCAACATGACAGTGATGAAGTAGCAACGAAAATAATTGTATGGTTGGGTCACAACATGAGGGACTGTATTTAAAGGGCCAGAAGGTTGAGAACCATTGATAAGAGGAAGAGGGTTGGCATCAGGCTCCTCTCACATGGAGGCCCAGACGCCGGGAGCCTGCCGCAGCCGCCATGTGATGCTAACCCCTCTCAACGAGCAGCAATCCCCCCTGGTCTCCCGATGCCAGGACCACCTCGGTCGAGGGCTCTGTGAGTCCTCGTTCCTCTTACAAGGATGACAGTCGCGCTTTAAACAACACGCCGAGAGATCAAAGACCCATGTGGTGCTTCCCGAACATCCGTGTGGGCTCCCGGGCGGGACACACGCCTCGTCATTTCTGCCGACAGCGCTCGACAGATGGGCTGCTCCTGGCCTGCCAGGCGCTCTGCCCTGGGAGCAGCCTGGGAGCAGCACGCGGGCCGTTTGCCATCTGCTCAGAAGGGTCAACCCCATTCCGGGTGCATATGCCTGCGAGCTGAGCCCCTCCGAGTGGGGTCCCCCACCACTGTGCATGTACCCTAACCCACCACGTGGGGCTCTCTGAGAGGGTGGCTTAGCAAGAAGCCGTGCGAGGGTAGCAGACGCGACTCCAGGAGGGGGAGCCACTGGCGCCAACCTCAGCTTTGGCACCTGAGAGCCTGTCCCTGTGACGAATGGGTCACCGCACACCCAGGCTCCGCCAGGTCGACGGGTGAACAGGGTGCACAGGTGACTCACTCCTTTGCAAGGCACACACTCAAGGCCTGTAAAGAACTCACGGGCTGTGAGGACGGGGCTGGCATT
>NW_006284618.1:5357397-5385043 GCF_000327345.1 Myotis davidii | reverse complement strand
GCCCACCCAGAGGGACCCGCAGCGGGGCAGCTCCACCCAGTGCTGCTGGGCACAGTGCGGCCTGAGCTGCCGGATTGTCTGGTTTTTCAAAAGATGCCAGATACTTGTTTTTTTTTAGGTGAAAACCACTGAATTTTTCTTAATCAACATCGCGCATAATATAGTTAGAAGTTCGGGGGCTTAAAAACTACCAAGACAGAAGGAAGATCAGCCGCCTAGGGTTGGGGGCGGGTGGGGAGGAACACGGGCAGGCAGAGCCCAGGGTTGCAGTGAAACTGCTCTGCGTGACATGTCATGACGGCTGCATGTCCTTACACCTGTGTCCAAGCCCACAGAATGCACAGGAGGCAGCCGCCAGGGATTCTCTCTCATCATTGAGGTTTCTCTCTCTCACTCCCTCTCCCTTCCTTTCTGAAATCAATAGAATAGAGAGAGAGAGAAAAAATAAAGACCATCGACACTAGAAATGCCGGTAGCTGCTGGCTTCCCCATCCCCAGCGACAGCTCGCCTGCTCCTTTCGGAGCTGCTGGCTGACCCCTGAACTCTGCGTTTCCCCCAAACCCACAAGATCCCAGGGCTTGGTGTGCCAGCCGGGCACCCTGCGACCTTCCTCCAGCACCGCTCACTCTCCTCTAGTGTTGGAACCACCTGGGTGGGTTCTAAGGGGAGCCACTGCGTGCTCTGTGCTTCGGGGAAAGCGGCCTCCAATCCCCATTCGTCACTGTTCCACGCCTGGGGGGCCGGGGGGGGGGACTTCAATGGATCGTTTACTAGGTACGTCCTACTGCAAAGTGCCAACCGAGCGCACAGGCTCCCAGACGGCGGCAGCCCAGGTGATGTACCCTCCCCAGGAAACGTCTGAGCCAGAGCAGTGTCCCTCTCAGAGGACCACCTTTCCCTGCTGGGAGAGCTGGTGGGGCTGTGGCCTCTAGGTCCCCATCACTCAGGGCTACAGCGCCCTCTGGCGGGAGTTGCTTTTCCCTGCACTGTGCCACCCCACGCTGCTCCCATTGGCCCCATGGAAGGTCAAGGCCACCAGGATGGGTGCATGGCTGCAGGCAGGGAGGCCCAGGGGAAGAGCATTGCAAGGGAGAGTAGAGCCATCGAGGCTTAGAAATAGGCCAGGAGTGAGTCCCAGGCCCAGGTCTGGTGCCCGCGTGTCATACTGAGAGTGGCCAACCTACAGACAAGGCAATAGGCCCTAGAGCAGTGGTTCTCAACCTTCTGGCCTGTTAAATACAGTTCCTCAGTTTGTGACCCAACCATGCAATTATTTCCGTTGCTACTTCATCACTGTCATGCTGCTACTCTCATGAATCGTCATGGAAATATCTGATCTGCAGGATGGTCTTAGGCGACCCCAGTGAAAGGGTCATTCAACCGCCAAAGGGGTCGCGACCCACAGGTTGAGAACCGCTGCTCTAGAAGGTTCTCCTGAAAAAACAAGGCGAAAGGCCCCGCGGTGAAGACAAACGGCCCTGCCCAGTGGGAGAACACACACTTGGGAGCCAAGGAAGCTGGTGTGGGCCCCCCTCGGCCGCCTCCTGGAGGTGCGGTTTGCTCCTCAGCTTGCTCTCTGTGGACGCAAGGTCATCGTCCCAACAGACGAGGCACTGTGACAGCTCTGTGTGTGGCTCCTGCCGTTTGGAAGAGCCGCAGCTCCGACGTCTCTTAGTCTTCATGCAACTTGATGGGAGGTGGGAGCCGGGCACGTGGGGGCACTGCACGGAGCTGCCCCTGAAATGGCCCGTGCCAGTGGGACTGGCTGTGGCCGATGGCGTGTGAACAGAAGTGATGCCCCTTCAGGAAGAAAGCGCTAAATGCCTGCGCGCCAGCCTGCATTGCCTGCACTGCCGCTAGGACCAGCCACGTCCCACTGCGGGGTCTTCACCAGCTGATCCATGTTTCTATCATTGATGTCTCCCTCCCCCTCTCTCTCTCCCTCCCTCTCTCTGAAATCAATAAAAACATATATATATGAACGGGGGGTCCCTCAGCCTGGCCTGCACCCTCTCCAATCTGGGACCCCTCAGGGAATGTCAGACTGCCTCTCGCAATCTGGGACTGCTGGCTCCTAACCGCTTGCCTGCCTGCTTGCCTGCCTGCCTGATTGCCCTAACTGCTCCCCTGCTGGCCTGATCACCCCTAACTGCCTCTACCTTGCCCTGCACCTGGGACCCAGGATTCCCTCCTCCAGCCGGCCGCAGGTACCCAGGACCCAGACCAGCTTCGCTCAGGCCAGCTGTAGTCACAGGTGCCCAGGACCGTGGGGCGGGCGGCTTGTCTCTCTCCAGAGCTGCAGCCTGGATGGTCCCCATTCCTCTCTCATGAGCTCATTTGTGCCTGGCTGGTCCCCATTCCTCTCTCCCCAGTGTTGAGTGTCTGAGCCGTTACTACGTGATGGTGTGAGGGTGTGACGACTATTTGCATATTAGCTCTTTATTAGGTAGGATTTTTTTAATGCAAGCTTTTGCCCAGCTCTGTGTAGCCCAATGGGTGAGCATTGGCCTATGAACCAGGAGCGTGTGTTTCCGAAGTCTTTTATTTTCGTAGGACTAAGAGTCACCCATAAATGCACTGCTAAACGGGGAGCCCTTACCTAAAACGAGCCCTGTGTTGGAAGTTACTGAGGACTCCCTAGCAGTATCGCTTCTCCCGAACTCCTAGACAATGCGTCCTTGGGGTGCTCGGGGACGAGGCTGTGTCATTAGCTGTCCTTGGCGTGGCCTGGAGTGGCTGTGGTTGGGCTGGCGCTGTTTTCCCATTGTAATTGGAAGTCTTTATTAGTTTGACTCATCATTAGCACTTTCGTTTCTCGTGAGCCATTTGTGTTGTTGCATAACGAGGGGCCGATTAGCATTCACAGCATTTCGGGTCCATAATTTCCCGGATTCAGGACTACGTGGAGCCGCACAGATAGGAGCCCTTCGGACTCCTGCTGCTGACGTCTGTGAGGTGTCGTTATAGATAATTATATCATCGTAAATATGTTATAGATACAATTTTGTCGTTATACCAATAATTCTCCTGGAATGTCTTTGGACGATGACGCCTTGTAATTTAAAGTGTCTCTTCAATTGGGAAGTGGACCGGGACGGTTTGGGGACAGAGTGTCTGTGTGTCAGTAACTGATGTCAGAACTGTTTACGATGCAGTGATGTGTAGAGGGTGCTGATCATTCCTATGAACCAGGAGGTCACGGTTCGATTCCTGCTCAGGGCACATGCCTGAGTTGTGACTCGATCCCCAGTGTGGGGCATGTAGGAGGCAGCCGATCAATGATTCTCTCTTATCATTGATGTTTCTCTCTCCCTCTCCTTCTTCTTTCCCCTCTGAAATCAATAAAAATCCTATATAATAAAAGCTTAATATGTAAATCGACTGACTGGTAGAATGACCAGCAGAACAACTGGTTGTTATGATGCACACTGACCACTAGGGGGCAGATGCTCAACAAAGGAGCTGCCCCCTGGTGGTCAGTGCGCTCCCACAGGGGCAGCGCCGTTTGGCCAGAAGCTGGGCTCACGGCTGGCAAGCGCATCAGCGGTGGTGGAAGCCTCTCCTACCTCTGCTGCAGGCGGGCGGTAAGGAGCGAGGGGTCCCGGACTGTGGGAGGGATGTCTGACTGCCAGCAGGTGGACATCCCCTGAGGGTCCTGGACTGCGAGAGGGTACAGGCTGGACTGATGGACCCCCCCAACCCCAGTGCATGAATCCCGTGCACCGGGCCTCTAGTATATATATATATTTAAAATGTTCTAATAGCACATGTGAAAGAGTAAAAAGAAATAAGCAGTATTCACCTGAATAATGTATTTTGCTCATCTATCTAAATATTACCATATCAACCTGTAGTCCATATAAAATTATATATGTGGATGGAATATGCTACCATCGCTCTCCTCACTGTCCTCACCATCAGGGAGCAGGTGGCACTCACAGCCCCGCCTCCACTCCACCGGCCACATGTCATGAGCACCAGTGCGCATGGCGAGCGGCCGCCACACGGGGCAGCTCCAACCAGGGGACCCGAGGGCAGGACGGGAACCGTTGCCTCAGATGCTCTCACTCTCTTGATATTTTCAGAAATATTTCCTGAGGCCGGAGAATCCCGTTCTGAACCCGCTACAGAGATTTCCTTCGTGGGGACCCTGGCGCTGAACCTGAAACTCCGCGGAAGAACAGTCCCCGATCCACACGGGCAGCCGGACAGTGCTCCCCAGAGGCCGCGGGTGGGAACCACAAACCCCCAGGAAGAGGAAGGTGCTGCCTGCACACGCAGTGAACCCGGTGTAGAGAAACGGAGCGTCTAGGCCAGTGATGGCGAACCTTTTGAGCTCGGCGTGTCAGCATTTTGGAAAACCCTAACTTAATGCTGGTGCCGTGTCACATATAGAAATTTTTTGATATTTGCAACCATAGTAAAACAAAGATGTATATTTTTGATATTTATTTTATATATTTAAATGCTATTTAACAAAGAAAAATCCACCCAAAAAATGAGTTCGTGTGTCACCTCTGACACGCGTGTCATAGGTTGGCCATCACTGCTCTAGGAGCAGGCCGTTCCTCCTGACTTCTCCCTCCCCCTGGTTCCTGTGGCCCTGCGGCTGGGAGAGCGGACGAGCTCATTTCCGCAGCTGAGATGGAAGAGTTCTGGACAGAAAAGTGACGGGAGAGAGAACCAAACTGGGTCTGCAGTGGGCCGGCCTCCAGGCGGTGGCTGCACCCCAGGGGGCACCCAGGGAGCCCGCAGGGGCCACGCCCAGAACCTGGGCTTCGCCTCAGCTCCATGTCCCCATCCCCACATTCCCAGCATCTGAAGGAGGAGCCCAGCACCCCTTTGTGCACTGAGCCCAGCGGATCTGGTCGCGGGTACCGGCCAAGGGCCTTTGGGGTCAGAGGAGCAGGTGGTGACATCACAGAGCCCCTGCCACCCACCCAACTTCCCTGGATGGAGGGGGAGGACCTGCGAGCTGCGGGAGGGGAGGGGAGACAAGCGACTCTTCTCTTGTCAGCAGCCTCTGCGGCGCTTATGGGAACGATTCCTCCGGAGAAGGGAATTCTCCCGCGGGGTCCTCAAGGGAAGGTTCCGTGTGGGAGCCCCAGGTCCATGCAGGGCGATGACATGCCGGTGCCCGCATCCCCGAGGGACACTCCCTCTGACACTCGGAGGCGTCTGGCTGCAGGTTCCCAGCCTCCGCCCCCGAAGAGCGCCCCATTCCCTGTTAGAAAGTGGCATCCATGACCGTGAACGGCCCACCACAGCGCCCCGGGCGCTCACACGGACCCCGGGCGAGGGCTGGCGTCGCCCCGCACCCAGCAGCGCCTGGTTCATTAGAGGAGCCGAGAGCCGTCTCGCAGGGAGACGTGGGCACTGGAGGGACCGGAGGTTTCGCTGCGTATTTGTCTTGTGTCTCATCTTGGCGCTGACAGTGCGACCGCAGTAATTATCACGTCCTCAGGAAATACTTAATAAGGGTCACAGATGGCCCCGTGCCGGCTGCCCTTCCTCGCTGAATCTTTTTAACACGTTATTAACAGGAAAATAACAAGCAAACGGTATTAAGCAAACCCAAGCCTGAATTTGCACCGACGCTGCCAACGAGGCATTTTCGTTTGTTTCTTTGTTTGCGAATCCTCACCCGAGGGTATTTCCCAGTGGTTTTTTAGGGAGAGTGGAAGAGAGAGGGAAAGTCAGAGAAACATCGATGTGGGAGAAACACATCGATTGGTTGCCTCCGACCAGGGCCAGGGCCAAGGAGCCTGCAACCAAGGTAGGTGCCCTTGACCGGGATCGAACCTGGGACCCTCTGATCTCCAGGCCAATGCTCTATCCACTGAGCCAAACCGGTCAGGGCCAAACAAGGTATTTTGATGGTACATGATTTTAAAGTACAAATACGCTGTATTATGTGTGCAGTGAGGTTGAGAAAGTCTTAAAGGAAACGCCGACATTCTTTTCGGAACGGTGCTCACGCTAATTCAGGAAAACACCCCGGTAACCCACGCACGGGTCTTACCGTCAGCCCCTCCCGCTCCACGCCACGTGAAACAGGTTAACACAAGACGGGTCAGCTGCCCTGCCTTCAGGGCCAGGAGAGGAGAGAGGAGAGGGGAGGGGAGGGGAGGAGAGCAGAGGGGAGGGGAGGGGAGGGCAGGTAAGAAGCAGGATGTCCCCAGGGCTTCTGAGTTAGAATGACTAACATCTCACTGTGATGGATATACCAGCTCCGTCTCCCCAACCTTTCATGCCTGCTGCCCACACGCCCTGTGTTTGGAAATCTGGGAAGAGCAGCGTTGTCCACTCAGACGGCGTGGACCTGAGACCTGGTCCGGTGGAAGCAGACACTGAACTCACTTAGGGGTTTCCCAGATCCTGGGGGACTGGAAGGGTCTACTTCTGACATCACAGCGTCCCCCCCTTTCTCTATGGGGCGTTCGCTCCCAGATCCCCAGCAGATGCCTGAAACCTCAGATAGCACCAGACCCTATAAAGACTCCGTTCCTTCCTGTCACACATACCTTCACCATGTTTACTGTACAGGGTCACAGTCAGGGACAAACAACAATAACTAATAGCCATAGGACACTTACAACGATGTGCTGCGATGAGAGCTCTGTGGACATGCTTCCTCTCTGCCTCTCATTCTCTCTCACACATCAAGCTGTGCTGTACTCACCCTTCTTCTCGTCGTGACGTGGGACGGCACAAGGATGAGACGGAGAATTTCCACGTAACCCTCTCGTTCCGAGGCTGAGCGCGGGCAACTGAAACCACAAACAGCGAAATGGCACATCAGGGGGGCTCTGTACGGCTCATTTTCTTCTCTTTTTTTTTAAAAAAATCTATTTTTATTGATGTCAGAGAGGAAGGGAGAGGGAGAGAGAGAAACATCAATGCTGAGAGAGAATCATGGATCGGCTGCCTCCTGCAAGACCCCTCCTGGGGCAGGCGCCCACAACCCGGGCCTGTGCCCTGAGGGAGAATCGAACCCTGACCTCCTGGTTCCTAGGTCAATGCTCAACCACGGAGCCACGCCAGCCGGGCTCTGCGAGATTCTTCAGTCTGGGGAGGGCATGGCGACCAGGCCCGCCTGCCCCAGGGCTCCTGAAGTCCTGGCCCGAGGCCACATGACTGCCCTCTCCTCCTGCCCTCATTTCTGCGCCTCTACTCCGACCTTCCTGCCCTCCTGTCCTCGTACGAGGGCCCTCTGTGAAGGGGCTTGTCCGGGCTCCCCAGGGCGGGTCTTAACTTAATCCCTTTTGCAGGGAAGGCACATCCCACGAGTTCGGGGATTAAGACATGGCCACCTTCAGGAGCCAGCCTTCAGCCCTGCCCCCGGCCCAGTGAGCCTCCGCGGCTGCACCCACAGAGGAGCCTGTTGGGGGCACCCAGAGGGAGTCCTGAGGGACAGGAGACCCGGCCAGCATGGATGACCAGGGCGGGGCCAGGGGACTCCTCAACACTCTTTGTTCCAGATGAACAATGAATCCTTTTTAGTATTAGGAAAAGCCAGTACTACAGGGGACATCCTTGCACTAAAGGACCTTCCTTTACCTGAGCCGCTGGTCCCCGGGCTTCCCCCAGGCTCCCGGGCTCCGGGAGCAGCGCCGGGTGCCGGGTGTTAGTCCTCACCTGCAGACACTTTCCCACTGATTTTCAGAGGGATGGAAGGGAGGGGAGACGGAGAGAAACATTGCTGATGGGTTGCCTCCCTCACCTTCTCCAATGTGACCTTGGGGATTGAACCCCGGACACTTCTGTCCACAGGCCGACGCTCTAGCCACTGAGCCACACCGGGCAGGGCTGGGGGGAACGTGATTTGAGGAAGCGAAGGTCCTACCGTGAAGCCGTTAGCGAGCAAGGTTTTAACTGCATTACAGATAGAAGTCATCGATTTTATGAATTCGATCCTATAAGCTCCCTGACACCTCATTTCCGTATTAATCTCTCTCTGATCTTAATTTCATTGACTTGCCTGAGGTAGGTTTTTGGCATCTTTGAACCGCGGCCAGTGTGACCCGGCGGGCTGGCCCCCCATCTCTGTGGCTCTCCCTCGAAGAGACAGAGGACCCCCCGACCCCGGGGTGTGACTGGTGGAGCTGTGAGTTGCAGAGGCAGTAGGGCCCTGGCTGAACGGTCAGGAAGTCAGAGGGCAGCCCGGTCCCCGAGTGATGGCTGCTGGGAGGGAAAGGGAACCCCCTGGGCGGCACGGAACCCCAGCAGCAGGGACACAGGAAGTCGGGGTGCGGGCTGGACTGCACGTCCCAGGATGTCCCTGCAGCTGGCGGTTGAGCCCTGGCCTGCAGCTGGAAACAGGAGGACCCTGGCTCACGCCCTGGCCTCAGGCCTGTGACCCCACGGGGTGAATTCCCACCCCAACACTCTGACTACGGAGGCGTCAGGACGCTTCTGCAAGCGCCCTGGGCACCCCAGGGGCCCTCCTGCCACATCTCGGCCGCAGGCAGCGCACCCCACAAACAGCCCCTGACATATTTGTCAACCAGACGGAAAGTGATTTTTTTTTTGCCCCAAACTTGTGATTTTCCTAAGTAGTCTTCCTTTAAAGACACTGCTTTCCACACCCGGAAGGTTTCAAACAAAGATAATTCGATAGAACTTTCGAGGCAAAGACCAACCGGTGTGACGGACAACTACAGCTCCGCCCAGGCTGCTAATTGAAACGCCAACTTACCGAGCAATCAGCACCTTCTGCCCGTTCGGTGCCGATGCCGCCGATGGCTGCCCAACCGCGTTCTCACCCTCCAGCCCGGAGCCAGGCAGCCGGGGGCCCCAGCCAGCCCCGACGTGACCTCTCCCAGCCAGGCCTCCTTCCGAGCCCTCACTTTGGGGTGCAGGGGGCCTCCAGGCGGCTTCAAAGCCTCCACGCTTCCTGCCTGGGCAAGTGGCCAGGCCGCGAGGAGTTTGTTGGTGAAGGGGAGCTCGGGGGTCACCCCTCGGGCCTGGCAGCCCGCGTTCCCGCCAGAACCCCCAGGGCTGGGAGAACCGCTCCGGAGAGTCCAGGGCCTGGCAGCAGCCCAGTCTGTGAGCCCTGAGGCAAGGAGCGACCCCCGGATGCCCCGCCCCCAGAATCAGCTGACCTGGGAACAGTCTGCAGCAGCCTCAGGGCCGCACCTGCTTCTCTAGCGGGTGCTCCTCCCGCAAAAGAAAATCCCTTCTCTGCCTTGGGGGGCGGGGCAGGGGGGATTTCACTTCGACATATTCTTAATTTGCTATCGTTTTAATAATAAATATTATCACATTTCTAACCATTAAAGTTTATTTTTGAGAATGTCATCCCCTAAACATGTTGACCACCCTGAGGAGGTTAGCCAACTGCAAGTTTGGGGGCGCACAGTCCCCACCCCCACTTCCAACACAACTGGCAAGTTTAGGGGCGCAGTCCCCACTCCCACTTCCGACACGACTGGCAAGTTTGGGGGCGTGAGGGGAAGTAAATGAGTGAGGGGCTCGGGGGGAGTCCACAGGAAGGGACAGTCGGGAGCCCACATGCCCAGATAAGAGCTGGCAGCTGGCTTGTGGGGTGGCTGTGGCTGAGAGGCAATTAAGCGGCTTTCCCGTCGAATCCCTGGGTGCACGGTCAAGGCTCATTAACCGGTGCCCACGAGGCTTCGAGCGAGAGAATCACAGGCTTTCAAACAGACGTGACCTTCGAGGCCATCGAAGTTAACGTCCTCATTTTGCCTGTGATTTTCATGAAAGGAAACCGAGACGCAGCCTCCGGTGGCGGCTTATGATCGCGCTCCCTTCATATGGAAATCCCTGCCTCCCGTCCGGGTCCGGGCCTGACCCATCCCGCAGGCTCTTCTCAGCTCCCCTCCCCACGCGGCTCCCTCGCCCTCAAAGCCCTGGCAAAGCTCTTCACCTCCTCTAACTCCCACGGGACGGGTCTGCGGGCTGCTTCCTGCTCAGCCTCACCCAGTAGCCGAGGGATCGTTGCCCAGGTGGGCAGACAGCGCCACAAGGATGGGTTGAACGAGTGCCTCCAGGAGCCATGGCGTCGGCACAGGTGCGCACACCTGGCTTTGCAGCCGTGACGGGGCCAGCTCAGGGGTGGGTGGGCGCAGGGGCCCCTGTGTGTGCAAACATACACCTGCCAACTGGGAAGGGGGTCATCGCAGGGGCTGGGCCCATACGCTCTAGAATAGGCTGCCTGAGTCACTGCCTTCCCCATTACTGACTCACCAGGTATTTGGACATTTAGTTCCCTGCCCCCAACCCTACCCCCCACGTCTGTAAAATGAGGGTGAATATAAACCATCCCTCAGGGTTCCCTCGAGGACTGAAGGGGTAAGGTCAGGGAGAGCACTTAGAAGGTGTTTCACACATAGCAGTGCTCAATAGACGTTAGCAAATACAGTCATTAGCTTATTGCTGTGCCTAGAACGAGGCCTGGCATACAGTAGGTGCATAATAATGGTGACTGCTGTTAGTTCCTGGGCACCTGTAAGCCTGTCACTGCTGCTGAACAGCCCACGGGCACTGGACCGCGCAGGGCAGGGGGCCTGGAGGCTGCAGAACGGCTCCTCCCGCAGGAAGAAGCTGCTTACCCGCAGGCCCAGCAGCGCCAGGAAGTGGCAGGAGCCATTAAACCGGCCAGCCGATCCGTGTCTGCCCTGGAGCCCAATGGGGTGACGGTCACCGAGCTGATCCCATCATTCCCACTTAGCGGAAGGCGCCCTCGGTCGTAAACGCAGCGGCTTTGTGTTCTACCATAGCCGCCCTCCCTGAGCGCCCTGGAGACCTAAGGACCCCGCCGCCCTCCGTGCGCGCCCTGGAGACCTAATGACCCGGCTGCCCTCCGTGAGCGCCCTGGAGACCTAATGACCCGGCCGGCCTAACCACAGCAAGGGCTCCTCCTTCCAGAAGCGTCTGCCACTTGGATTGTACGCCCTGCACTTACAATGACGGCGCAGCCCTGACGCGGGCAGCACCCACTCGCCCTCATGGAGCGCTTCGCGCTGAAGACTTGGGACAGACTGAGCTGACTGCCTTACATTCAGGGAGACGTCGCCTCCGATTAAGTCGGGGACTGATAATAGCGGCGAAGCCCTCTTCCCCTTCCCTGCCCTCCGGCCACACTGCGCCCACCTGGAGGACTTTTCTCTCCGCCTCAACTCAAGGACTTTCTTCTCATTTTAAATCTTAGTCTCAGGTGCCTGTCACCTGTGGGCATAGGACAAGGTGCCCAAGTTTGATGACATTTTCTCATCATTACTGCATTTCCTACATGTGGCTAAATAATGTAAGTGCCCAGCCTTGCAGACAGCGCCGTGGTCTCAGCACCAGGGGTCTCCGCACCCCTGACCCCCACATGGGCCTGGGCAGACAGGTACGCGGGTGGCAGTGGGAACACCTTTGTGGCCAGGGCTAGAGGTCAGCTGGACGTGTGGGCAACTCCGGCGGGAAGACAGAAACAGAGGCCTTGTCAGAAATGCCAGTGGCTTCTCTCGCGGGTGCCCGGGGAAGGCGCGGGGCCTGGCACTCACTGTGAAGCTGCGCCAGGAGCGGCTGTTCGTCTCACCGCCTCTCGTTCTCCGGGAGCGAAGTTTCACTGAGGTCTCGTTCTTGATGTATTTCTGTCTGATTTTCATTTGAGGCTAATTCTTTGAAACGTTTCTTCTTTCTTCCTTGAAGAATGAGTACCCTGGCTGAGCACCTGATGTTCTTTCCAAACAGGAGGGACGTTGCCGATTGCTCGGGCCTCTCACAGGGCCCTGGAGCTGCCGTGGCTGCGGTAACCAGGAAGAGACCCCAAGCAGCAGAGGGACTGGAACACCCTGAGGACGTGCCAGCGTGAGCAGGTTAAACAGTGATGGCCGGCGTGCCATGGGATGCTAGGAAGCCACTTAGAAGTACAGGGCGTCTCTTGTTCTAATATGGAATGTTCTCCCAGACAGCATACTATCAAGTGAGAAAAGCAAGGCCAGAAACAGTCAGAATAGTATGCTACGGTTTGTGGGATATTTTTTAGGAAGGAGATAGGTGTCTGTATACCTGGATGTGCACACAGTTCCACTGGAGGAATCCATGAGAAATTGTAACAGTTGTCTCCAGGAGGGTAAGCAGAGACCTAGTGCACTGTGGTGAAAGAGAAATGCACTTTTTCACTGGGTACACCACATACTTTTACTGAGAGAGAGAGAGAGAGATTTTAAAAAAAAGGTGTTCCTAGATGTTAGAACAATTATCATCCATACTCAAAAAAAGATCCTTGAACTATATAAAAATTAAATCCAGTGGACTAAATATAAAATACAAGCTATAAAACTTTTTAGAGGAAAACCATCAAAACATGGGGTTGAGTGAACAGCTCATAGAAATGAGCAAAGTCATGACCTGTTGAATAATCATTGACGGGACACGGGCCGGCGGTGGGACAGGCGCCCCTGACCCTCGTCACTCCGAGCAGCAGCAGCTGGGCGGGCGTCCACAAACAAAAATGAGAGATAATTGATACCCTGGGTTTTATGAAAACTCAAGACTTGTGCTCATCAGAAAAAGACTATTAAGAGAATAAAGAGCCAAGCTATAGCCTGGAAGAAAATATCCACAAACCACACGCCCAGCCGAGGACTTGCGTCCGGAGCTTAGGAAGAACTCTCAGCACGCACAGTAAGAGCGCAAACACCCCAACTCGCCTCAGGAGCAGACACGGGCTGAGCGCTGCATCAGGACGGCACACAAGCACCGCAAGGATGTTCACCCCACTAGCCACGAGGGAAATGCAGATGAACGCATGATGAACCGCCACTGTACACGCACCAGGACTGAAGAACTAACACACCGCCGGCGCCGAGTGCCGGCAGGAGGCAGCGGCCGCGTTTCTCACCGAGGAAAGGAATTCACAGGGTAGAGTCGCTGGGAAAACAGCTTGGCAGTTTCTTAAGTTAAACATTCACTTAGCATGCGGCTTCACATGACCCAACCATCTCTTATTTCTGTGGATTTGCCCGAGATAAACAATAAAAAAGAAAACTTATGTTTACATAAAAACATGTGCACAGATATTCAAAGTAGCTTTATTTTGTGACAGCTGAAATCTGGCAACTATACAAACACTGTTTAATCGGCTTTTCTTGTACTCGTATGGCATGTTCTCCAAGACGACATAAAATGTGTCCGTCCGCACAATGGCCTATCGCTCGGCACTGAAAAACTAAAATAAAAATGGTGGGTGCTGGAAAGGAGCCAACTACTGATACACTGAGAAACTCGGATGCATCTCAAAGACGTGTGCACAAGCACCTCAACGAGGAAATGCGCAAATGTCCACGGAAGTGAGCATCAGGGCCCTGAGAGGCGGCTCCAGGCCCCAGCCGTGGGCTAGACTAGACCTTCCAACAGGGTTGGCCACTCGAGGGGCAACCTGCTGGGTGGTCAGAAGAGGTCCGTGGGGAGGAGAAACATGAGGAGGCGGCAGGTCATGGTGGACAGAGCACCGGGGAGGAAAATCGCTGGTGGGGGGGGGAGCGGGGTAGGGGGGCCAGACAGGAAACAGGGGCTGTGGCCCCGGGCTTCATAAATGGCCACTGAGCTCTGGGTTGAGGAACAATTGCGACAGCACTTCGCCTTCACACCAAAGACAGCAAGGTGCACGGGCTGAGTGTTCACGTCCCCCAAATCCACATGCTGAAATCTCACCCCCACGCGATGGTGTGAGGAGGCAGGGCTTAGGGAGTGAGGGTGGTTAGTGTCCTTATATTAGAGGCCCAAAGCCCTGCCCCTTCCGCCCAGTGAGGACGCAGGGAGAAGACACCCTCAGTGACCAGGGAGCCGCTCTCCTCAACCCCGAATCCCCGCTGCCTGGACCTCGGACCCCGAATCCCCGCTCCCTGGACCTCGGACGCCCAGGCTCCGGAACTGTGAGAAGGATGCTCTGCTCCTCGTTTCCAAGCCGCGCAGTTGACGATCTTTTCATTCCAGCAGCCCAGACGGTGGAAGACGGCAGGCGAACTGATTCTCTCGGGTGAGAGATCAAAGAAGATACGGGAAGGTTCAAAGGAGGTGGATGAGGCCTGGGGAGGAGATAAGCCAGTTGGAAGATCTAAGAAAACAGAAACATTAAAGAATTCAAATCACACTGCAAACACCAAAGCTCGTGTTCAGAAATGTAGCAGGAGCCAAACAAATGCAAAAGGTACAACCCTCAAGGCGCGGAGCCCTGCCTTCCAGGACTGGGAGCCGGGAGTTGGGGTGGTCATTACAGGCTGGGGACAGGCCTTTCGGAAAGAATGTGTGCAGCCCGGAGAGCAAAGGAGCCAGGCCGGACTGAGGCAGCCGACCCGGAGAGAAACGAGAGAAAGGAGGCGCACTGGGTGTGGTCCCCGCTTCATTGCTTTTCCATGGAGAGCGCTCCACTCCGCACGGTGCCGGTGGACAGGCCTCAGGGGAAGTCCCATCCTCCTGGCGGGAGGGCTCCAGGAGAGAGTTGGGGCTGAGGGGGACTGGGAATCCAGGAGGCAACCCGATAAGGGAGTGGGGCACAGAGAAGGGAGCCCCTCCCCCACCAACCCCCGTCCCTATCTGTGCCCAGAACCTGTGACTCAATAATCCCGCCCGTTGATGGTCGGCCAGCCCTGAGCACACGGGCAGCAGATGGACCCCAGGCAGGGGGAGGGCGTGACCGGACCACAGGGGAGCTGGCCGAGACCAGCAGGGGTGTCAGTAGCCGCCTGGAGCCTGAGTTACCAAGTCAGAGGGCCTCGGCCATCACCCAGGTTTCCACTGAAACCCCGGAAGGGCCCCCGTGGACATGAAGTCCGTGCCCCCCACCCAGGGCCTCTCTGACAGGCTCCTGACCCGTCACTGAGCTAAGTGACACCAGAGCCCGGGCTCAGACTCATGCCGGTCCGATTCCAACACGGGTCCGGGCTCCCCCCCCCGCCCCCGCGCACAGACCTGCCCTGGGCCTACCCCCTATTACTACGTCCCTCCCCGGCAACGCCCTATGCTCTCCAGCCTCTGTCTTCTCACTTCTGTTGTTCTCCCTGCAAAATGGCCCCCCAGCAAGTCTGTTGATGGGTAATCCTCCTTCTAAACCACCTCACAGGCCACATCCCCCTCCCACAGAGGTCTCTGCCCACACCCCTCCCCCAGCGCCCCTCTCCCTCTCTGTGCCAGGCCTGCCTGTCCACCCCGGCCCCCGTGGCCCTCCCTGAGGGGAGGCAGGGGGAGAAGGGGGCTCGTGGTGTGACCTGACTCTGCCAAGTTCACCACGTGACCTGGGGTGAGCGCCTTGGGCTCCCCATCTGTGAAACAGAGGCACCAACGGTCACCGGGAAGGGTTCCCATGAGGGTGTGTGACGTGCACCGCGTGGCCCAGCTGCTCAATGAGCCCCGCTTCCCTCTCCCTCAGCTGCCGGGGGAGCCGGGATGCCTCCTGCTGCCTGGTTCGTTGTGTGGGACACACGATGGGGACGCACCTCATTCCCCGTGTGTCTCCTGCTCAGCTCAGGACACAGGAGGGCCCCGGTCAAACTGACCTAATGCAGGGAGCACAGAGCAACCCCTTCCCCCGCTTTTGTTTCCTCAGCCCGGACCTCGGGGTGTACATTTTAAATATATATATATTTGTATCGCTGTCAGAGAGGAAGGGAGAAGGCAACATCAATGATAAGAGAGAAACATTCATTGGCTGCCTCCTGCACACCCCACACGGGGGATCAAACCCCCAACCCAGGCTTGTGCCCTGACCCAGAATTGAATCCGTGACTGCCTGGTTCATAGGTTGGCGCTCAACCACTGAGCCACCCCAGCTGGGCCAGTATACATTGCTAATGCAAGAAGGATTATTCAGAGCTATTCACTTTTAGGAACAGCCTTCGCAAAGAACTTCTGAATCTTCCGTGGGAGCTGTGTTTACATCAATATTTACCGAGTTTAATGGTTTCCATGCATATTGCAAATAACATCTCCAGGCACAGTTCCCACTCTCGCTCAGAGCAGACTGAATGCAACGTTCCCTGTTCTCCTCTTGGCTACGGAGAACACAGCTCTGGAGCCAGCGGCCGCGGCAGCAAGGCGAGGACGGAGGAGACCTGCTCCCAGGTCCTCGCTGAGGCTGTCACTCACCCGTCTGAGGCCTGGGCCCAGCCAATCAGCTCACCCGGCCTCTGTTTCCCATCTGTAAAGTGGGGCTACGAAGAGCATCAGAGCATCGCCCTTGTAGTGATGCTGTAAGATTCCCTTAGAACAGCCGTGGGCAAACTACGGCCCGCGGGCCCGATCGGCCATTTGAAATCAATAAAACTATTGAAAAAAAAGACCGTACCCTTTTATGTAATGATGTTTACTTTGAATTTATATTAGTTCACAGAAACACTCCATCCATGCTTTTGTTCCGGCCTCCGGTCCAGGTTAAGAACCCATTGTGGCCCTCGAGTCAGAAAGTTTGCCCACCCCTGCCTTAGAAACTGTACCCAGAAGAGCTGGCTAACGCGTAAGAGACACAACGTTAATAGCACCGGTCGGCACCCACCATTGTAGCGGTTCACAGAACAGCTCTGACGCCCGGGGATCTAGTCGCGAGGGAAACCCAGGGTTTACATGCTTCCCAACCTTTCGTAAGAGGCAGCGTCTCCGTTGTTTGGGAAAGAAACTCCCACGTCCACGCTCGGGGGACTGCCGTGGTGATGCCCCCGGGGACCCGCGATTTCCCAGTGCGTGGCGGGTGCAGGGCCCTGGGAATGCTTCTCGCAGCGACACCGGATGAAGATGGAGGACTGGGACTGGGCTGTCACTCGGGGAAGGGCTCCACCCAGCCGGCTTCCTGCTCCTGCCAAGGCCTCCTGGGCCTGCGGATTCCTCGGCCTCAGAGAACGGCTCCATTATCTGTAGGACCCCCACATGGTGTAAGGGGGGGTGCGTTCTTCAGGTGTCGGCCTCGCCCACTCAGAGGGCAGCGAATGGAAGAGCCACGATTTCCTGCAGCTGCTCCATTTGACAAGCTTGAAAGAGATGCATCGTTCCTCGAACACAGCCGTTCACCAGGAGAAAAACCCCCACGTAAGTAAATCATTAAGCCACAATTTACGGCAATTAGAACAATCCCCATTTGTCTAATTCTGAAATATTTAGCCAATATGGATTGGGCATCTATTACAGGCCTAACGATATTATTATTGATAAAAGCATCTATTCAACCCAAGAGCGAAAAATGACGGGGGCTTACAAGGAGCCAAGGAACAATTCTGGATTCTCGTGGCCAGAAGCCCCGCCTGGGCACTGTGGACCCAAGTGGCCTCCCTCTGCCCCTCCGGGCTGAGGGAGCAGGTCCTGTCCACCCTGGGGAGGGAGCAAGGAGTAGGGGCCGAGAAGGTACCCCGAGGGGTGGAAACACATCTTTACCAAAGGACGGCAAGGCCCGGTCTACGAGGCCGGAAGTCACTGCGGGAGAGAATCACTTTCCAGAGGAAGGTGAACAACGCTCCTCCTGGGAAAATGGAGGTCCCGGCATGGACCCCACACCCCTGCAAGAAGCGAGTCTGCCGCTGAGAACTCTGTGGAGGTCGAATATTGCGAACATGCACCCGCCTGTCTGGAACCTTCTGTGGGACCTGCCCCCCTCCCCATCCAGGCCGCCATCCTCGCTGTGGGACAGTGACGGTGGCTTCCTCACTGCCTCTACCCATGCTCTGCCACGGGAACATTCTGGTTAACAAGCCGACGTCCTCACGCCCCGCTGAGTGAGCACAACAGCAGTTCCCGGGGCCCTCGGGGTGAAGGCGGGCCCTCGAAGATGCTGAATGTCCTACCTGGTCTCCCCCACCCATTTCTTCTTGCCTCAGACCCATTTGGTCCATGAGGCTCCTCCTGGACCCGCCAACCCCTCACTTTGCCTGGCAGCTTCTCATCCTTCCCGTCCCTAGAGAATCTGGGTCCCTCCCTGGTTCTCCACCAGGAACGCACCTCACTGACAACTGTCCGCCTGCTCTGCCCAGCGGATGTGGACAATCGCAGCCCCGAGGGGGCCCAGGGCGGACTCACACGGATGCTCAGGGTGTGGGCGGATGGACACATTAAGGACAAGAGGCAGCCCGGCCGGCGTGGCTCAGTGTTTGAGCGTCAACCTGTGGACCAGGAGGTCACGGTTCGATTCCCAGTCAGGGCACAGGTCTGGGTTGCGGGATGATTCCCAGTCAGGGCACAGGCCTGGGTTGCGGGACCCATCACCAGTATGGATTGTGCAGGAGGCAGCCGATCCATGATTCTCTCTCATCCTTGATGTTTCTATCCCTCCCTTCCTTTCCTTTTCTCTCTGAAATCAATAATATATATATATATATTTTAAAGGAATAGCTTTAAGGGCAATCACCTGGGTCCGCCTCTCCTTCTCTACACGCCATCCCCAAGGTGCTCCAGGGACCCGCAGCCCCCAGCTCCACACTCCAGGCCCAGCTCCGAGAGCCTGGAAAACCACCCTGGGATGCAGGGAGAACGGAGAGCCTTGCTCTCGGAATAGGAAAAAATATATATCTAAACAGAAAAACCAACAGAGCTTTGTTTCCACACCCAGCTCGGCCCCCTGGGAAATTACGCTCAGATGATTTATGGAGCGCAGGCCCTTCGCTGTCCCACACTTGGCAGTGCCGGCAAAGACAACAATAACGTATAATTGATTCCACTCGGATCCGGGCAAGTCAATGAAAAACTTTGTTTATACATAATTTGGTTGGGCACGTCTCCCAGATGGCGCTGAAATGTTGCATTTTTTAAGATGTTGCGTGGGGGCCAGGAGGATCATAAATTATGAAGCTACTGTGTCTTTTGTATCGTTACAGTCATCTCCTGCTAATCACAGTGACTGTCGCTGTGAGATCTACATTCCACGTGAGCGTTACTCTCGACATTTTTAAAGCTTCAGTTATTCAAGGGCCAAACGTCCCGCGAAGGGCTCCTGGGCCCCAGAGCCCCACCTGCTCACGGAGGGCGTTTTACAAACGAGAGCCTGTCATGAACACACAGGCGTCTATGCTCACACGGGGTCAGCAGAGCAGGCATACGCTCCGCCACCGGTTCTCGGGCACCTGCTCCCCTCAGACGAGGTCGGAGCTGGGCCAGGAGGCGAACGCTGCGTTGGCAGCACGTCCCGCTCTCCAGACGTGGGCGTGCGCCTCGTGAAAGATCAGACCGTGTGCCTCCCTTGTTGCCGCATCCGACAACAATGCTGCCCAGGTCACCCCGCAGCCCAGAGGGCGGGCGTGTGATGACGCAACGTCCAATCGAAGGTCCCAGCTCAGGCAACGTCTCCAGGTAAAATGGCAACGAATACACATCTACCAACAACGGGATCTAAAAAGCAAAATAAACGAGCAAGCAGAACAGAAACGGACTCAGATACCCAGACCCCTGTGACGGGTGGCAGAGGGGAGGGGCTGGGGCTAGGGCTGGGTGAGAAGGTGGAGGGATTAAGAAGTAGGAAGCGGTAGTGACAGAAAAGCCACGGATGGAGAACACGGCACAGGGCACACAGTGATGTTCTAAAACTACGTGTGTGCCAGGTGGTGCGGGGTCTATGGGGCGGGCGCTCAGTGAGGTATGTCATGCCCACTCACCGGGTGCGCACCTGAAACTGATAGAATACATGTGTCAACTGTAATTGAAAAATAAACATGCTTTAAAGACTAGAAAAGAAGGAAAAGGGAGGAATGCCTCTGGGGACCGAGGGCACACTGGGGAGCTGGCAGGCGTCCAGGCCGCTGAGCTGGCAGCCACACGCCCACGTGACCCCCTCCGGGCGACAGGCCTGCCGCTGACACCGAGGACAGAGAGCGAGCTGTCGCTTCCAAACCCCATGGAAAATTACCGGGAGGCCCAGCCGCGGGCCTCGGCTTGTGACCGAGCTGCTGCTCCCCGAGGCCGCCGCACACCTGCTCCAGGTGAGGGGCCCGCACCTGGGTATCAGAGGGCCCCCAAGTCCTGGCAGGAGCCTGGGTGCCGGAGCCGATGGGAGGAGACTTGCAGGGAGGCACCGAGCCACCTGCAGGCCTGTTAGTCAGGACGGCAGCTGCACCAGCCTCTGCTTGGGGATCAGGGGCAGGACTGGAGAATTTGCAGTTTCAGCAAGTGGCCTAGCACATGACCAGTACATAGTGTTGGTGGGAGTGGGGTTGTGGAGTCACAGCTAAGCCCGGACGAAGCCGATGGAGACCGTGGTCGGGGAGACCGAGCCTTGATGTCAGAAACAGCCCGGTTTGGTCGACACCAAAGGGAATCCAGACTCTTGAGAGGAGAGTGGGTCTCGCCCTGGCGCCCCGGCCTGAAGGGGCTCCTGGGCAGGGAGGCGCCTGGACGGCGGTCACCAGAGAAATGCAGTCAGGCGGCCAGCAGTCGGGGCTGACACAGCCCTGGACAAGCAGGGAGGTGGGGCGGGTGCAGAGAGGGAGCCGCAAACCCCCACCCAGCCTCGGCCCAAGGGGAGCACCGGAGCCCTTCAGGGGTGGGGCGGCCTCCCCTCCCATTGCAACCCCTTGACGAGCCGGCCGACCCACCTCATTGAGCCTCGGCTTTGTCATCTATGATATATGTGGTACCTGGATTGGCAGAGGTTGACTGTACCTACTATGTGCAGCCACTGTGCTGCCTGCCACAGACACACAGCAGCAGAGGTTTGAAAGAGAAATAGATAAGTGATAGGTAAGTAGATAATAGGTAGATGACGGGTAACTAGCCAGATGATAGCTAGATGATAGATAATAGAGAGATACAGGGAGATGGTAGATAAATAGAACACATGTCACACTTAGGGAATTGCTGGCCAAAGAGTATAAATTTAAGTGTATTTCCTTCTTCCACCAATTTTATAATTTAAGAAAAAGTCACCTCTGCTTGATAGAATCTATTCTTTATATACCAAAGGAATAGGCATTTCTACTTTAAATAAAAAATAACTTGGAGCCCTGACCAGTTTATCAGTGGTTAGAGCAGCGGTTCTCAACCTGTGGGTCGAGACCCCTTTGGCGGTGAACGACCCTTTCACAGGGGTCGCCTAAGACCATCCTGCATATCAGATATTTACATGACGATTCATAACAGTAGCAACATGACAGTTATGAAGTAGCAACAAAAATAATTGTATGGTTGGGTCACAACATGAGGAAGTGTATTTAAAGGGCCAAAAGGTTGAGAACCACTGGGTTAGAGCCTCAGCCCACAGACTGGAGGGTCTTGGGTTCTATTCCGGTCAAGGTCACGTACCTGGGTTGCAGGTTCGGTCCCTGTCCCTGGTCAGGGAACATGCAGGAGGCAACCAGTCGATGTGTCTCTCTCACATCAATGTTTCTCTTCCTCTCTCTCTCTTTCCCCCTCTTCCCTCCCTCCCACTCTCTCTAGAAATCAGTGGAAAAAGTATTCTCAGGTGAGGACTAAAAATAAGTAACTGTGAAATGTGCCACCTGGGAGCCACTGTCCCTTAAGCCCTTCGAACCCTCTTCTTTCGGAAGCAGGGTGACACTCCAGCGGAGCGGCGTCTTTGTCTCCCACCGTAAGAGAGCATGGCTTGTCCTCCAAAACCAGAAGGATATTTCCTAGTCATGGTTTTACGCTGCTGCTTTATGGTGTCATTTGCTTTTGTGAGGCGAAGGCGCTGAAGTGGAAACCGCTAACAAATAGGGCGGCTTGAAACCGGCTCCGGGGTGTAAAGTTCCCATTCATCTCACTGGGGAGGGAAGTGGGTGATGGTTTGCATAGCTAATTATTGGGAAAGCAGAGGCTCATTTGTCTCAGTGAACATTCCTTAACCAAGTGAGCAATTAGCATGCATCTCTTTAATTACACCTTGGGGGACGCAGCCACATGCACAGGGCCAGTCACCGGGTCCCCATTCGCCTTATATGCCAACAGAGATGGGATGGGATGTCCTGACCCCCGGCCAGCCCCCTCCGTGTGCTCCCACGGTGTCACCGGCTGCACAGATGGGCACAATAATTGTTGAATGAGTGAGTGGGCAAGTGAATGATCGAATAAGTGGCAATTCAACAAATGCTGTGAGCCCTCCACTGTGGCACCACAGGGCACGTGGAGTCGTTTCTTTAAATATATTTTTAAAATATATTTTTAAATATTTCATATTTTTGTATTGATGTCAGAGAGGAAGGGAGAGGGAGAGAGAGATAGAAATGTCCATGTTGAGAGAGAAGCATTGATCGCCTGCCTCCTGCACGCCCCCTACTGGGGATCCAGCCCACAACCTGGGCACGTGCCCTGCCTGGAATTGAACCCTGACCTCCAGGTTCATAGGTACAGGCTCAACCACGGAGCCTTGCGGGCCGGGAGCAGGTGGACGAATATTTGACCTTGAAATCCAAGCGCTAATGGGCCGCATAGAAACTACTGGAAGCTGAGGCAAGCAGAGGCGCTCCTGCTACGGGTGATGGTTAATTTCCAAGCTCATCACCTGAAGGTTCCATTCGTTCACTCGCCTATTATTGCCAGAAACAAATGACCTATAGCATAAATGCCCAACAATCGCGAAACGGTTGGGGAAATAATAGAATTGCAATGTTCCACGTTGCCATTTAAAATGATGTTAATGTCGCGCTCATCATCACACGGGGAATTTCTTATGATCGAACATTAGCAGGGAACTAAATAGTCTGCATCACATCACGTTACAGGAAGGCCATTACGGCAAATGCACTTTTTAAAAATCAGAGAATTCTAACTGAACACCGGGAGAAAAGACCAAGAACCGCGACACGTTTAGGAGGCAGTTTCCGCTTCTGCTTCTGCTTCCGGTACTGGCCAGACTTCCTGAATGAGCACTTATTACTTTTATTATATAAAGAAATCATAACCTTTTCTTCTTATGATACGAGGGGGTCTGTAGCAGCCCTCTGCCCACAGGCCAGCTGAGGATTGCTGCTCTTGGTTTTCCTGAAGAGGGGGATCTGGCGAACTCTGGGAGTCCACAGGGCTCTCCCCCAACTGGAGGATGTGGTGGGGTCTGAGCTGCAGGGGAGTCCCAGGCCCTGCCCCACGGCGGCCACCCCTCCTGGGTGACTGAGAGCCGCCTGAGTTCCCAGATGAGCGGGGTCGGTGGGGACTGGAGCCAGAGCTCGGACATCGGCTATTCCTGCTAATTGTTCAGACCTGGACGCCTCGCTGCCTCCCATGTGACGTGTCCCAGCTGTTTTAGAGTCAAGGACTAGTTTGCACAAGGTCATCTAAGAAACAGGTGTCATGTTCCTTCTCATTAACATGCAGCTGAGTGTCAGCCTGGATTGCCCCTGGGAGTCAGCTCTGGGTGGGGCTCCTGGGACCCAGTGGCCAGGCCAGGAGGGTGAGGACTGACTCTGGACACCCCGGGGCCCAGGGGAGAGGAGGGAGCTGGGCTGTGGTCAGGGGTGCTGGGCCTGGAGCACAGGAAGGGGCCGTGCTGAGCTCCCACCAGGACCTCTCAGTGCCCCACAGCGAGGACTCACTCTGGGACCCTGGTAACCGCCCCTCACTGTGTGGGATGTGCATAGGGGTTTTTCGAGGGCCCTGTTGGAAGTCCCGGAACAACCACAAATGGGCCAGGTGTGTGGTTAGTGCTGCTACTGTGCCCCCGACCTCGACAGCCCCCCGTGGGTGTCTGCCCAGGGAAGCCCTCATACACCCACATGCCTCCTGTCATGTTTAACTTTAAAGAAGCAGCTTTAAGGCTTTATTTAACAGCATTGAAAACATCGCTGTCATGGGGACAACATTCCTTTTTAAGTTGCTTAGTGAGATGTCAGCCACTTAGTACTGGAGGCGCTGCAGTCATCTACCTCCAGCCCCCGCTGCGCACGTGCTTGGGTTTGCCGGGACTACTGAAATCCATCAGCTACACTTGGGTCCCTCACCCTCTCTCCCCAGAGCCCATCCACCCCGTACACTCAGCTCCAAGGCCGCCTCCTCCCGGGCCCCACGGGCACCAGGAACAGCTTGGTTCTCCATCTTCCTCTCCGACCCTCTGGCTCTCCTGGCTCCCCATGAAGACCCCCCACAGCGCCACCCTCTGCTGGCGTGACATGCGGGGCCATGACAGGCAAGTCTTTTGGAAGAGGAGACGGAGGAAGAGCCAGTGTCGGGAAATAGAGAGTGAGACCACCAGGATGGACATAAAAGGCCAGAGGGAGACGGGGGAGATCATGCCAGAAGGGTAGGAGGGGCCCAGACCATGCAATGCAGGGATACTTGCACAGGCCTCAATCTGCAGGGAACAGGGAGCCAGCAAGTGGTGCTGGATGTTGGTGGGAGGCGGGGGGAGGGGTCCCAAGCAGAGGGGTGAGGGGTCAGAGGTTGGATCTCGGCAGGTCTTGCAATGGGTTAGACAGGAAAACACACCCCTCCCCCATCCCGTTTGAGCCCCTCCTCATTGGTCTCTTCTTTCCCTGTTAGGAAGACTCCTGCTACCTGGGGCAGGGCGTCTCTGTCCCACGGGGCTCAACGGCTCATCTTCCCGCTCCTCTGTCATCCGCATCTTGCAGGCGGGCGTGCCTGACCACCTGCCCTGTCCGCACCTGCGCAGTCTGTCCCTCCGCCTGATGTCAAACCTGCCTCGTTCCAGAGACTCAGGACCACTTGGGGGCGGAAAGAAATCAGGCGGAAAGAAATCAGGCGGATGTGTGGACACAGGAGTAAATGCAGGACCAGTGAGTGCCTAAGGGAATGGCAGCTTCCATGGCCCAGAGGCGCCAGAGCTGGCCGTGCACCTGGGAAGTCGGGGCATTAACGGTGACTGAGAGGGAGGTCCCTGGTGCCACCTGGGCCTGCCTCCCACATAAGGTCCAGACAGTCTCCCTGGCCCCTTGAGACCCTCTCCATCCTCCTTGTCTCATTCCCAGCGGACAGACCTTCTCTGCGACGAGCTTATGTGAGAGCGTGAAGCCTCGCCATGTCCGCAGTCCTCTAGAAAGATGGAAACCCTTGTTGCTCGGGCAGGTTAAACCAGGGCCTGGCCTGGCCAGTGTGGCTCAGTTGAGCATCGACCTATGAACCAGGAGGTTCACGGTTCGATTCCCGGTCAGGGCACAGGCCCGGGTTGAGGGCTTGCTTCCCATTGATGTCTCTCTCTCTCTCTCTCCCTTCCTCTCTAAAATCAATAAAAATATTTTTTAAAAAAACATACAAAAACGGGGTCTGCAGAGATGCACTGTTCTCTCCCAGATCCGCACCCACGCCTCGGGGCTACTCCAGACCTAGCACCTGGGTGGTTTGGTTCTGCCCAGCCACCTGGTGAGAAAGCATCTTTCCAAAAATTCCACCTCCATCCAAATTAATCGGAGAAACTGGGCTGAGAGGGAGGTCGGTGTGTTGTGAGGATAAGTAGATGCTGGGTCTCCAGATGACATGTATTTTTTAAAGGAGCCCGTCCTCCGGGGTCTCTCTCATGACACTGAAGCCCCGTCATGGGCAGCCGTCATGACTGTGACTGCAGCGTCCCAGGGTATAACAGGCCGCGGGCTTGCTCGCCGCTACGCTATTCGGGCTGTTGAGATACAACATTTCAGAATCAGATGTTTTATGGGAAATCACGGCAAATCATGGGCCTGGACTTTCCCTAAATGCATGAAAAGCGGAGCAGCTTGTGAGCATGATAATGGAAAGCAGCGTTTACGAGGCAGGAGGTGTCCACAAATAGCCACCCAACTGGAACCGAGCTGTGTCAGAATCTGTGTTCTGTGTATTATATTCGGAAAGGCGCCCCCCTATCCCCCGGCCGGCATGTGTCCACGGCCCACGTGAGGGGTGGCACTGGCCCATCCACAGATGGTGAGAGGACTTGACGAGACAGTCTATGGGGTTGGGGACAGATGGGCTGCCCCGTCCAGCCTCGCAGGTGGCGCACTGAAAGCTGTTCACAGAGAATGACGCGGGAGGCAGGCAGGGTGGCACGGCTCAGGCAGCGGTTTTCAGCCGGTGTGCCAGGGAACCTGGGGGTGCCGCGGGAGGCTTTACAACGTGCAGTACCTACTTAGTCAGGGGCCCTGGCCTCTGCTCCCTTTGGTTGTCAAATAAAAAATGACAGCAGCCAACACAATCATACTGCCCAGTGTGAATGAATCAAAATTGTTCCCATTTTTTGTTGTTCAGATGGGCAAAAAATATTTTTTCGGTGTGCCAGAGAATTTTAGTATTAGCCTGTGTGTGCTGTGAGATGAAGAGGCCGGGACTCGCTGGGGTCAGGAGTTACTCATGAGCCCTCACCTGGAGGGAGCAGCAGACCCGTCGGGGTGCCCTCAATGGACACAGCCGAGAAGGGAAGCAGAGAGCAGCCCTGAGTCCCCTCACCTGAGTACACTGCTGCTGGGGTGTGAGCAGGGGCAGCCCCTCTGAAACAGTGTGGAGGGTCCTCAAAAGATTAAAAATAGCCACTTCATTTTGGGGCATTTATCTAAAGAAAATGAAAACACTAACTTGAAAAGACATACTGTATGCACCCCCATGTTCATCGCAGCATTATTTACATGAGCCAAGACATGGAAACAACCCAAGTGTCCACTGATAGAGGAATGGATAAAGAAACATCCATGATGAGAGAGAATCATGGATTGGCTGCCACCTGCATGCCCCCCAATTGGGGATTGAGCCCGCAACCCGGGGATGTGCCCTTGACCAGAATTGAAACTGGGCCCCTTCAGTACACAGGCCGAAGCTCTATCCACTGAGCCAAACCGGTCAGGGCCCAAGTCCTCCCCTTTTTCACATTTTTCCATTCACTTTTCTGCTCATATAGGGGCCATATAGTATAAAAATAAATTCTAATTCATGTAAACATGAAGACAAGTATGAAGGCTAAATTAAAATGTCTGTAATTCCCTCACCCAGAGCTAATCATTACTTAAGTGTTTATGTATCTCCTGCCAGTCTTTTTACATGTGCACTTAAACACACTATTTCTGCAAAACTGGCTGCATTCTGTACATATTTGTGCTGTGACTGCTCTCACTTAGCACGTTGTCCTATTTCATCAAGCGGCCTCCTGAAGCGGGTGTGCAAGGTGCAGTCATCCATCAGGACCACACAGATAGAACACATTTCTTCAATTAATAACTGCCAGCCACTCCGCTGTCCCCGATGGTTTACTATTTCAAATGATGTTGTTAGGAACATTCTTATGCATAAAACATTGTGCACCCTTCCGACGATACTTTTAGAAAAGTGACTCCAACCCACTCCCTTCGTGACCATTTCTCTCTCCTTTCTTCCTTCCTTCCTTCCTTCCTTCCTTCCTTCCTTCCTTCCTTCCTCCTCTTCATCTCTGTGGACAACCCTCTCTCTTTTTTGTGTGTTAATCCTCACCCAAGGATATTTTTTCCATTGATTTATGTTAGAGAGAGTGGAAGGGAGGGGAAGAGACAGAGAGAAAAACATTGATGAGAGAGACCCATCGATCAGTTGCCTCCTGCATGTGCCCTGACCAGGGCCAGGGATTGAGCCCACAACCCAGGTACGTACCCTTGACTGGGAATCAAACCCAAGATCCTTCAGTCAGGGGAATGATACTCTAACCACTGAGGACACTGGGCCAGGGAAGCTTAATTTTTTTATATGTGTGATATCCATATGCAAAAGTAACATTTGTTTAAAAAACTATCCTTTGTCCATTGACTTACTGTGACAACTCTTTTGAAAAACAAGTGACTGTATGTC
>NW_006284618.1:5344512-5357295 GCF_000327345.1 Myotis davidii | reverse complement strand
GAGTGCAGGAGGGACCCTGCAGCTCCCCATCTGGATAAACACAAGCCTTGTTTGGTTGGGAGAGGGTTAGGGGTTCAGCCGCGGGACTGAAATGCATGTGACCTGAACCCCATCCCCTCTCGCAGCGTCTCACCCTCTCCTGGCAACCGTGGTCCCTTTCCTCCATTTTAGTGGCTTCGTTTCCATAGACGGGTTTACTACACAAGCCACAGGAGCATCTAGCCCAGCCGTGGGCAAACTACGGCCCGCGGGCCGGATGTGCTGGGGTTGGACCCCGGCAAAAAAAAAGACCGTACCCTTTTATGTAATGATGTTTACTTTGAATTTATATTAGTTCACACAAACACTCAATCCATGCTTTTGTTCCGGCCCTCCGGTCCAGTTTAAGAACCCATTGTGGCCCTCGAGTCAAAAAGTTTGCCCACCCCTGCTCTAACCACTGAGCCCAGCCAGCCATGGCTCTCCCTCTTTACTTCACGGAGAGCAGAGGCGATCAGAGGAGAACACTCTGCTCTTTCCTTGATGGACTCAGCGATCCTCTGGACAGCCTGACCTCTGCCACCACGGAGCTGCCCAGAGGTGCTTCCCTCAGCAGACAGGGCTCCTGAGGGAGGAAGGCCTGGTACCCACTGGGCTCTGTAGCCACAGCTCCCTGCCCAGCTGGACACACGGCCGGGGCCAAGCATATCTGTGCTGACCCGTCAGGACTACGGGGGATGGTACGAGAGGTGCATGCCCTCCCTGCTCCCATAGGGTCAGAGGTCCTTGCAGACCCCACCCCAGGCTTTGACCACTGACCAGCCGTGTGTAAAGCATCGGCTGGATGGATGGAGCACTTTCCCCTGGAAGATGGAAACGAGTAGGAAAAGAGTGAGCATCCGGAAGCAGCCGGGTGATTCACGGAGGCGCTAATGGGAGCCGAGCCCTCCCCAGCCCCACTCGGCCTTGTTGGCATCTGGTTCACCGCCGCGGCCGCCCTCCCTCCTCAAGATCTGCAACCACAGCGTGTAAATACTGCGGTAGCCTGTGCCCGGGTGTCAGACATCGGCCGTGGTGATAAAAGTATCTGTCGCAGGAGTCTGGGGGTGCGTCGTGTGAAAGATGGACTGGAGACGGGACGCAGCGCATGTCAATTCCAGGGCTGGGGTGTGGGCTCCAGGCACAAAGGCAGCCTGGGGGGCAGGAGGAAGGAGGGGCTGTCCCTGGGCCCCCGGGGCTCCCCCTGAGCTGCCTGCTGCTCCCTGCACCTGTGCTTTGGGCCCATGGTTGAGCTGTGACTGGGCCCCAACGAGAGGCCCCGCAGGTGTTCATGGTCCCAGCCCTCACACTGCCTCTTCCCATCCCCGTGGGCAGCTTCTGGACTTGGCTCAGAGGGGAAACAGCTGGATGGGGCCAGTGCCCCTACGAGGGGCAGGAGGAGAGGAGTCCTCAGTGGGAACCGGGGGGAGGGGTTGGAGTGGATGGAAAGGAGGATCTCTGAGCAAGGTCATCCGAAGGTCTGGCACGATTCATGCAAGGCCTCTGGGGGGCGGGGGGGCTGCAGAGAGGACGCCGGAGCAGAAGGGCAGCCCACAGCTCCATGGCTTTGTCGTGACAACAGGACTCCACGGATTGGACCCTTGTTGGTGCCACGCACGGCGTGAGCATTTTAAGTGGACTGTCTCGTTTATGCTCCAATAACCACGCAGTCAGCATATTCCACCAGCTCCACGTTCCCATGAAGGAAACCGAGGCACTGAGAGATCAAGGACACGTGTGGGGAGGCTGGACAGAACCACCGAAGGCAAGCAAGAGCTGCCCCCCTGGGCGGGTCGCCATGGAAACGCAAGGCAGAGACCTGTCACCCACTGCAGTCACCACCAGGAGGCAGACGGTCGGAAGAGGGAACTGAAATGCCAACCGGGGCCACGCATCCTGTTAATCAGGGGGTTACCTGATCAGTCGGGCCGCAGAGGAGGGGGCACATGGACGCTGTCCTACCTCAGGTCGGCGCTGGGTGCACGCAGGGAGCAGCTGCTGCCAGGGGGCAGGCTCCTCCCCCAGGGTCCACGCCCGCAGGCTCCACGGGACCTTGCCACACACAGGGACATCCGGTCTGGTGGTTCACAGACATCCGCATCCTCAGAGAACAGGAGAGGGCAGTCCCTCAGCCGGAATCTTCAATGTGCTCCTCCTCCAGAACCTATAATAAAATGACAGACTTCATCGTTTTTATTATTGATTTCCGAGAGGAAGGAGAGGGAGAGAGAGAGAGAAACATCAATAAAAGAGAAACATCCACTGGCTGCCTCTTGCATGCCCCACAGTGGGGATCGAGCCCACAATCTGGCATGTGCCCTGACTGGGTATCCAACTGTGACCTCCTGGTTCATGGGGTGACGCTCAACCACGGAGCCAAACTGGCCGGGCCTAGGGGCTGTTTTTAAGAGTTTTGTCTTGCCAAACCGGTTTGGCTCAGTGGATAGAGCGTCGGCCTGCGGACTGAAGGGTCCCAGGTTTGATTCCGGTCGGGGGCATGTACCTTGGTTGCGGGCACATCCCCAGTGGGGGTGTGCAGGAGGCAGCTGGTCGATGTTTCTCTCTCATCGATGTTTCTAACTCTCTATCCCTCTCCCTTCCTCTCTGTAAAAAATCAATAAAAAATATTTTTTTAAAAAAAGAGTTTTGTCTTGCCTCTCAACATAGACTAGAAACCTGTGCAAGGACAAAGGCCGCTCCTGCACCTGCAGGCCCCCCGTCACACAGCATTGCCGCCGGCCTGACCAGGCCTGTCCCAGTGCAGCCAGGAGGGTACCATGCATTGCTTCCCCAAAGACCTGGTGCTACGAGACCATCGGCTCTGTCTCACATGGAAGGAAACAGTCTGGAGTCAGGGCCTCTCGGGGCTGGGGCTGTGGCACCCAGCACACCCCTGGGGGCGCCCTTCGCGCAGCCTTCTGCACGCACACAGCCTCCTGGGCTGTGCGGTGCAGCCTGGGCACCCACGTGAGGGTGAGGGGCCCTTGTGAGAAAGGGGAGACCACCCCCACGGCTTCCCACGCCAGGAAGTGACAGCGAGGGACCCTCCCCGTCTGCCCCAAAGCCCAGCCACAGGTCCCCACCTCTTCCCTCCGCACCCGGGAAGCGCTGCACAGATGCTGACAGCCACGGGAGGGGGGGTCCCCCAGAGGAAACCCACCGAACTCCTCCGCCCCTCAGGGGCGTGCGTGCCCAGCTTCGTGGCTGAAAGGATGTGCGCACATACCCAAGAAGAGGCCAGGCCAGCGGGCGGATGAGTCACAAGGGCCCCTCGAGAGGCAGAAGGAAGACAGAGGGGTGGGGGCGGGAAGAGCAGAGCTGGGAGAGGTGACGGTGTAGGAGGAAATGAGGGCCATGCAGACTAAGGACCCACAGGGTCCCAGAGAACCAGGGACCTGCTCACGGGGCGGGGGGGGGGGGCGCTCTTAGACTCCACCCCCTGTGCACACCCCCTCAGGGCCGCCTGCACCAGCACTGAGGTCAGCAGCTTTGCACCCCAGTGCACATGTCTCCCTCAGGGCCCCCCAGGACCAGCACTGAGGTCGGGGCTCCAGCCCTACTGCTGCTGCTGAGGACAGTCCTTCCCCATGAACGTCCGGCCCCCGGGAGGCATTCAGACCAAGACAAGTTCCTTCTCCTTTCAGCCGCAGTAAACCACCGGCGACCTGCTTCCTGCCCCCTCCGCTGGGAGCACCGCGGTGATGGGACCCAGTCACCAGGCTCCGCCCAGCAGAACCCAGAGACAGCGAGGGACACACCGTGCACAGGCAGAGCTGTCATGTTAAAGAGGCTGCAGAGGCCCTCAGAGGGCCCCTCCCACCACCCAGGCCTCCAGGGCTGAGCCGCCCCTCCCCTCCCACCTGCTCCTGGCTTCCAGGGCGCCACACTCTCGGTTCCTCCCAGCTCAGGGTGCGGCCCCGGTGCTCTGAACCCTACGCCCCGTTACTGCCCAGGCTGGACTGCTGTGTGTCCTGCCCTCCCTCCCAGCAGCTTGCTAACCGGGCTGGCATCAATGTCTGTGCGCCCTGCCTCGCACTGCTGACCTCACTCCAAACATGCCCCAGGTTGCCAGTAAGTCGCCCATGTCCAGGTCACACCTGAGCTCCAGGTGGCCCCTCAAAGGGCCCCTCCTCCTTCTCATCCCAGCTTCTCAGCACCTTCCCAGGGGCCACTCCTTCCTCCCAACACGCCCTCTTCACAGTCTGCTGGGACTTCACTCTGCCTGGGGTTCCCTCCTGATCTCTGGGGTGCTCCTGCCCAGCTCCCTCTGCTGGCTCCTCCTCCTCTGTCTGATCCTAATATCCAGGGTCTGCTCTAGGCCCCTCCCCTTTCTCGGGGCTCTGATCTCCCTGCTCCTGGCCCCTCTCCTCCCAGTCTTCCTCCTCCCTGTCCAGGGGCCCATCCTGACTCAGCCTCCTCCCTCCCCCCCACCCCCCCAGCCTGGGCTGGTCTCCCCGTGGGCAGGGGACTTCACACGGGCTCTGGGAACACGCTCCACCAGGGGTCCTCAGGTTCCCAGGCCACACGTTTACAATCACCTGCATGCTCCAGAAGAGGCTAGTTGTCTGACAGTTCATTGCTTCCTATCCCCCTGAGGAGCACCCTCGCAATGACCTCGGTTCAAGCCTCAGCCCCAAGTTCATGGTCCCGCAGTATTCAGCCCCAGAATGCAAATGACACTCTGTGAAAAGATTGTTCTTTCTATAGTAATTTTCATTCACTGTGGACTATGAATGATTTATAACTTGATTTTCCCCATCGGTCACACAATATGAATTTCCAGTTCATTTTAAAGATTGATTTTTAAACTTAAACCGGCCCCTAACAACGCTAGAGCGATATTTAAAACAATCCTTCAGTCCATTTCTATTTGAATACGGAGATGCACAGACCTACTCAAGATTGAGGACTTTATCCTTTACTCAATTAATGTCTTAGAATTAGCATTTATTATTGATATTAATGAGAACTTTTAACATTATTAATTGCGCCTAAATGACAATGAAGTCAAAATTTTCCCAATTAAGATGTGAAACTAAAATAAACATCGCTGCTTCCAGCTCAGGATATAATTACAGACTGTCGACCTGCTGTTTATCTTGAGTGTTCGTTCAACCGCATCACACACCATTAATTTTTAGGGGAGGCTCGGTTGCCGATCACCCTGGACTTATGCCTGGGCGTCTAGAGCATATTCTCTTTGCTGCCTTCCATTGTCACAGCAAATGGCAGTGACGACATTGCAATGATGGAAGGAGGGGGCCATGGTGAAAAGCCATCAAAAAGCAATGGTCGAGGGGAAGTCTGAGCGGAGCACTTGACGTCAGGAGGGGTTGTCCCCTCCAACAGCTCATGGCTGCAAGGGGTCCTTGGGAGGAAGGTCCGAAGGGCCTGGGGCAACTCAGGTCCTGTGACCACTCAACACTGCCCTGCAGGGGCTGTCTTGGTCAGGGCACACACAGGAGAAACCTCAGGGGTGGGATGAAAGTTGATCAGGACGGGGACAATAGATAAGAGACTATCAGAGCTCAGTGGGGGGCGGGGGGCGGGGAGGAGAATGAATCCAGGAAACTTTGCCATATTTATGAACAATTCACAGGAACAACAGAAGAGGGAGCTCTGTGAGGGTAGAAAACTTTCCCCAAGAACTAATTCCACTTACAAGCCAGCAACAGGCACGTATCCAGGTCAAATCCCATACACAGTGACTATAGGAACCAGAGGGTAAGAGGCTGAGAAACATCCCCCCAGGCAGTCAAAGCAGGCCAGGAAGGGACAACCATAGGGCAAATCAGAATGAACCTATTGTTCCAAAGTGAGCTGACATGATAGGACATATGACTAAACATTTAGGAAAATTCAGAAACGAGATAACGGAACTCACAGGTGAATTAGAAGTCATAAAAATTCACATAAAAAAGTGACGATTCAATTAGAAGGAACACAGTAGTGAAGAGACAAAAATAATGCCTAAAAAGAAAGAGCAGACCTAAAAAAATTAATACAAAAGAAATGGAAAACAAAGACTTGAGGGAAAAGTAACCAAGATGGAAGAGAGGCAAAGAAGATTAAACACACAGATAATCGGAGTCCATTAAGAAGATAGTCAAAGCCAGGGGAGAAAAAGATTAAAAACATAATGAAAGAAAAACTCCCTGAGATGAACAAAAGGACGGGAAGCTGCATGCTGAAAGAGTACACCGTGCACCTGAGCGTGCTGACCCCGAAGACTAACACCAAGGCATCGTCTAAGAACTCTGCTGAGTTTACACAAATAAGAACGTGAGGCTTGTCAGGGAAAGAAAATTGGGCAGCCTTTAGACTTTGTAACTGCAATGCTTGCTTCCAAAAGAAACGGGAGCATAGATGAAGAGACTCAAAGAAAGCGACTGTACGCCGTAAGATTTTATACCCAGCAAAACCGGCTTTCAAATATAAGCACAAGTTACCATGAACATGCAGGAAACCAATGGGTTCCCATGAGCTCTTCCTGAGAAATTTAACAGAAGCTAAGCTTCACGCCCCCAAACGACTAGCCAGTCATCGGCCTCAGGACTGGGGTGAGCAACAAACATATTATCTGCAGGACTGAGGCTAGGTGAGGGGGAGAGGGAGGTTGTGGGGAGTCACAGGCATGCTCTGTGCCAATGTGGATGGAGACAACTATTTTTTCTAATGGGGGAGGAGAGATTGTGGGAAAGTTTGCAAAAAATATTTTAAATATGATTGTATTAGGATTAGTATTTTTATTCTGAATTTGCTGTGCACTCAACATGGGATAAACAAATGTCTAATTATATCCCCCCCCCACACACATTTTTATATATTGAAATGTGTTTTATAATTTATTTTAGAGATTTTAGAGAGGGAGAGGGAGAGAGAGAGAGTAAGTGAGAGAGAGAGAGAGAGAGAGAGAGAGGCATTGATGTGAGAGAGACACATCGATTGGTTGCCTCCAGTCATGTGCCCTGACCCGGGGTAGGGATCCAGCCTATAACCAAGGTACATGCCCTTCACCAGGAATTGAACCCACTACCCTTCAGTCCTCAGGCTGACGCTCTAACCACTTAGCAACACCAGCCAGGGCCATCCGCCCCCCGGCCTTCACCACACTATTATCTGTGTCCTTAGAATTCTCTCTCTTGACCTGATACTGTTTGCCTTGAAATAATTCACTAAGCCATATATTTGATTTTTGTGACGTTTCCTGTATTTGTGATTTATTTTCCAATACAAAGATTTTTAGAAGCAAAAACCAAGGTCTGTCCCTTTCAGAAAGCTAAAACCAGCTCTGTCTCATGTGCTGGTCCATACATTAGGACGTAGCAGTTTCTATAAAACAAAGGCGTCCTGAGAGCCGCCCTGGGAACGTGTCCCCGGCACCAGGGCGCACACAGCACCGTCTCCTCGCTGTTTCACAGGCTGCGGGACGTGTTCGGTCCGCAGAGGGAGAAGCTCACCCACTCGCTCCTGCTCTCAGCAGAGGACGAGTCATGTGTCTTCAACAGAACCCAGCGCTGCTTCTCTAGTATCTGCAGAGAGGAACCGAGAGGCAGTCCGAGATGCTGTCACTTCCTTAGAAGGAGCCCCGTTTGGTCACGTAGGTCATCCCTGCCAGCCTGGACTGGAGCTGGGCACGGGCTCCCGGCCTCAGACCACTGAGTGGATCTCAGCAGGTGAGAGCGTGGAGTGCCTTCCCGAGATGCCTGGCCCCTGCACACGTGCCCCCGTGCCCCTAGCAGGCTGCTGGGAGGGGCTGAAGAAACAAGATGGCCCTGGCCGGTGTGGCTCAGGGGATAGAGCATCAGACTGCGGACTTGAAGGGTCCCGGGTTAGATTCTGGTCAAGGGCACATGCCTGGGTTGTGGGCTCAATCCCCAGTAGGGGGCGTGCAGGAGGCAGCTGATCAATAATTCTCTCCCATCATTGATGTTTCTTTCCCTCTCTCCCTCTCCCTTCCTCTCTGAAATCAATCAAAACATATTTTTTTTAAAAAAAGAAACAAAATGGAGTCACTACGGTCAAGCTGACAAAACGACTTTAATCCAAGTAATTGATGTAATCTGGCTTCAGCCTGAGACCTTAATCTCTTGGACTTTTCAGTCATGCATCCGTGCGTAGATGGACAGACATCCTAGAGAACCTGAAACACGTAGGCGAGGACATGCCCCCGCCCAGACCACCGGACACTGGAGGAGCGCCACCTCGGACCGATGCAGAGGCTACACGCGTGGGGCGGATCCTTCCCAGGAATCTGTTTTTTCCCATAAACGCCATCAAATCTTCCTTTTCCTCGGAACATTCCGGCTTTTGCCTGGGTGTTTCTGGAACTGCGAGTCGCTTAGATCCGTGAATAAAACGTGGTCACTTAATTCTAGAGCAGCTTCCTGATTCATGCGCGGCCAACGATTTTTCCATCGCACCTTGTCTTTGGGTCACAGAGGCAGGGATCTAGCAAACAGCCTACATCGCTCTCTCAAATATCCCGCTGCAGAGCGGGGGCTGGGAACTGCCAGCTCGCAGCTGTAGATGTGCCCCGGGACCGGGACCTGCGTGGTGCCCGCATGCAGAGGGTGTGCCATGAGCGCTTCGGCCCAAGCTGAGCCCCGTGTGCTCTTGGACCTCATCCCAGACCCACTTCCTCATGGCCCGGGGTCCTGGTCCACGTGCCCCAGCCAAGCAGAGACAGGGTGTATGTCTGCCTGCATCTGGCCGTGGCCCCTGCCCCAGCGGTCCCCACCGGCCCAGGGTTGGGGTGGGGGGTGGATCGGCAGAGCCTGTGTCAGGGCCCGGGATGCGGGGGGGCTTGCTGGCGAATGTGTCTGTGGGTCTCGCCTTGTTCTCTTCTGGGCAGAGTACCCGGGAGTGGCCTTCCCAGATGCTGAGGTTCCCGTGGCTTGTGCGAGATTTAAAAAGGATTCATTGGGATTGGTCCTGTGCCCCACTGTCACTCATGCACCCCCGCATAGGCCACATCATCTGGTCCACAGGCAGGGGACATGAGTTCATGTCACCCTAACACTGCCTGTGTGCCCAGCTCCTACAGGAGCCACCCCAGAAGGGAGGTGGCCCCCCCTTTAGTCACTTGCTCATTCCCTCAACAAACATCTATTGATCCCAGCAGCTGATGACGGCTGCACACACAAGACACTCCAGGCAGCGCCCCAATGTTTCCCACAGTCACCGCAAATAAGAGGCTGTAATGAAACGAGTTAACCCAAGAGCTCAATAGGGGCTGCTTCTTTGTATTATTAGTGGTCTCTCCTCACTACTATTAGCCCCAAATGCTGGGGGCAGTCACAGATCATTACAGGACCAGGTGAGTGGAGGTGAGTGCAGTCCCAGAGGGAAGGGCTTCTGAGAGGGCCACAGAGGGAGTGGCAATGCCCGGGGCATGGGGAAGGTCACCTGGCTGACCTGGCCCCTTCTGGGAGGTCTGGTACCAGCCTTGGCCAGAGGGGCAGGAGGGCAGCTAGTGGACTGGCCCAGGAAGGCTCCGTGCAGGTGCTCTGAGGGTGTGAGCAAGCTGTCTGTCCAGGGGCCGTAAAGGTTAGGTGTGGCTGCGGCCAGGTGGAGGGGTGCAGGCCCTCAGAGCCCCTGGCTTAGCCTGGAGCTGGGCGAGTGCGGGGAGGGGATGGGGGGAGAGAAGGGAAGCTGAGAGATGCAGTGTTGGCCTGGAGGCAGCTCCTAGCAGGGGTGCCCTGGGCCCCCTGGCCGCTCCCCTGGGCCTGGATTTCTATTCAGTCTAAAGACACAAGCAACTGCAGCCGAAGCTCCGCCAGAGGTCAGGGGGTCACCTGCCTAAAGGCATGGCCAAGGTGGCCACCGGGAGCTCATTCCCTTCTACATGTGCCTTTGTGCTGCTGAGATGGAGGTGGGAGGGGGACAGTGAGATCCAAGGAGCACCTCCCTAAGGACAGGAGGTCTGGAGGCCAACCCTGCCCACCTTGTCATCTGCAAGGTGGCACCAGACCACCCCCTGCCATACGCCCCTCATCAGCTTGCTGCCACTCCCAATTGGTTAAAACTCTGATGTTAGAATGACTGGGTTCAATCTTTTTAACACCCCCTGCCCCCTTTTATCAGCATTTCAGGAACATAAACACGCAGGCTCCACAGAAGAGTAGGTGGTGGGGTTACAGCCCTGATGTCTCGGTTATAAGACCCTTGACACAGTGGTTGATGCTCCGAGCAATACCTATGTGAGGTGGAGAATATGTCCCTTCTTCTACCATGAACCCCTGACCAGTTTAAGAAGATATCATCTGAGCTCCAAAGACTAGCAATGGGATAAACAAATCAGTTGATAAGCACAAAGAGGGTGAAACACACACACACACACACACACACACACACACACACACACACACTCCCCAGGTTATAGGGGGTCACCGCCATGTGAATGTGAATGAGAGCAGGGAGTAAAGGTCTGGGCTACACTGTTAGCATCACCTTAGTGTTAATCCACAAAGGCCAAGTGCACAGAGCAGAGAGGGAGCCTCTGAGGAGGGGCCACCGGGAAGGCCAGGGGCAGGCACGAGGAACGCCAAGGCACGGGGAGGAAGCAGGTCAGCGCGCTCTGACACGGGCCCTGGCGCCCCCACCGCCCAATCTGCCCTGTTCTCCCGACCAGAGCATCTGAGCATCCGCCCAAATGGAGCCTGAGAACCAGTGAGGGGAGTGCGCCTGCCCGACCGACACACCCAACAGAACACAGACGGAGCGCCCCACTCCCTGACGCCTGACAGTGAGCCGGGCTCTCTCGGTTGGGCCCTGGCCTGGCTCTCAGGGTCGGGACGAGGCCCTGCACCTCGGACGTCTCAGCCCAAAGGGGCACGCGGGGCTTCAGACAGTCACACGCTGTCCTTCTTTCTTCCACTTTTCCGATGCATTCAGATAACTTCCTAGTATGGTTTCACAGTCTCAAGTCATGGAGGGTATTCACAGTTTTTCCAGTGATGGTTTCCCACTGTATTTTGCTAACTTTTTTCTCATCACTTGATGGTTTTCCGGGTCATGTTGAGGTGGATTCACCTGTGAGTTCCCATCTCCTCTGATTTTCCTCACGTTGCTACCACATTGTTCCCGCAAGTGGGGAAATGAAGGGTGAGCAGGGCCGACTTCTCCGGAGCCTCTCCTGGCTCTCAGAGAGCCGTCTTCTCCCACGGTCTACACGCCTGGCCCTCTGTCGGACTGGGTTCAAGCCTGTCTCTGTTGCCTTTCAGCTATGAACTCTCCAGAGAACCTTTGGGGCCTCAGTGTCCCCATCTGTAAAATGGGGCCACCATGGCGGCTAATGCATAGGTTATCCTAGTGCAGTGATGGCGAACCTTTTGAGCTCGGCGTGTCAGCATTTTGCAAAACCCTAACTTAACTCTGGTGCCGTGTCACATATAGAAATTTTTTGATATTTGCAACCATAATAAAACAAAGACACATTATATACATATATATTTTTTAAGACTTATATTTTTGATATTTATTTTATATATTTAAATGCCATTTAACAAAGAAAAATCAATCAAAAAAATGAGTTTGCGTGTCACCTCTGACACACATGTCATAGGTTCGCCATCACTGTCCTGGTGCATCAGTGGCACATTCTCCATGAAGGAGCTGTTACTAAGCTGTGAGGACCCCCCAGTTCCCCCAGTTCATCCTGCTTCCCTCTAGCTTCCTTTCCAGACGCCGCCTCCTGGAAGCCAGCTGGGCAACCCCCGGGGGGCTCCCCTCGTCCATCTCCCTTCTTTCGGGAAGTGCCTGATATCTGCAGCCCCCACCCTGTTAAGCTCCGCCACCATCATGTCATTAATCTCACGGCACCCGAGAAGTCAGGTGTTCTTAACAACAAGGAAACTTCGAGCTGCCAGGTAACCTGCCCAGAGTCAGACAGCTGCCAAGGTCTTGGTCACGTGTCTGGCTGACTCTATGAATGGCTACCCTGCCCGTCTGAGGCCCCTGAGGCCCAGGGGGTGGGGGGCTGGGGACCCAGACTCCAGGGCAAGCCTGGGCCACCTCAGGTCTCATTGTCTCAAACACGTGGTCCCTGGGTCATCGGCGTTAGCTGTCATTTATTTTTCAAAGAGAACATTTATTTAGAAAGTCACAGAGGCAGCAGAGCCAGGGAAGAAATGGGTCAGGAGACAGAGAAAGGCCAAAGGCAGCCCCGGAGCTCAGGAGAGAGGGTGGAGTCACGCACCTGGTGCGGGGAAGGGGGCGGGGGGAGGCACAGCTTTGCTCCCTCAGGAGGGCCCATCTGGAGGTTTTTAATTCTGGTTTAGAGACGTATCCTCTGACAGCCTCACACAGCACACACATCCTGCGCCACAGCTACTTATATTTGGTGTGCCGGTTAATGATGCGGATTTTTCCCAATAGATGGAGTTACACGTATGTTGATATATATGCGATCTGATATGTATGCTATTTTGTTGTATTGACAACAAGCTTCAAAACTTCATGTCAAATTTTCTGAAGGTGTTAACATCATAGATCTTTTTACGCTTAAAAATGTCAAATTTCGTGCCAAAAAAAGAACATTTGGGGGAAGTTTTAATTCATTACTTTATTTTGAAGCAAAGTGCTGCTGAAAGCGATCCTATACTTCGGGAAGCTATGGTGAACATGCTCCATCTCAAGATACTTGTGAACGCGGGTTCAAACGCTTTAAAAGCGATGATTTCGATGTGAAAGACAAAGAACGTCCAGGTCAACCGAAAAAGTTTGAAGACCAACAATTATAAGCATTATTGGATGAAGGGAAGG
>NW_006284618.1:5341823-5344293 GCF_000327345.1 Myotis davidii | reverse complement strand
CCCCTTCAGATGACCACTTGATCTGATCGATGGCACACACACTTTCTGAGCAGCACTTCAAAACGTACGAGGACGTGGAAAACTGGGTCTCTGAATGGTCTGCCTCAAAACAGAAAAGTTCTATTGGGACGGTAGCTAGCGATGGACATTACTTTGAATAAAGCACTTCTGATGTTTCTCTGGAAATTACCGTGCTTTCTTTGAGTACAAAATCCGCATTATTAACCAGTACACTGGTGTGTTCAGCGGGTCAGCTTCATCGAAGGAAAGAGGTAAGGGTTTTGGAAAACGTGAACTTGGGCTTCTCAGGCAACCTGGACGAGGGTCAGATACGCAGCTGGAGTCTTACCTGCCGTCCTCAGGAGCGGCCCCTCCTTTACACGCAGGAATACCAGGCCCCGGAGGCCTGGGAGCAGAACGGCCAGGAGCCAAGCGCATGGCCACAGCTGTGGTGGTGAGGCTGGGCCTCCGGGCGGGGCAGGCGGGACTCTCAGGCCTGGCCTTCCACTGTCCTCACGGTCCCCACGGCTCCCACGGCCCCCACCGCGGGGCTGTAACTGCAGAACCAGCTCCGAGGGGTCCCGTCCTCTACCAGGCCCCGGAGGCCTGGGAGCAGAACGGCCAGGAGCCAAGCGCATGGCCACAGCTGTGGTGGTGAGGCTGGGCCTCCGGGCGGGGCAGGCGGGACTCTCAGGCCTGGCCTTCCACTGTCCTCACGGTCCCCACGGCTCCCACGGCCCCCACCGCGGGGCTGTAACTGCAGAACCAGCTCCGAGGGGTCCCGTCCTCTCTCTAAGGTAGTGGTTCTCAACCTTCTGGCCCTTTAAATACACTTCCTCATGTTGTGACCCAACCATAAAATTATTTTCGTTGCTACTTCATCACTGTCATGCTGCTACTGTTACGAATCATCATGTAAATATCTGATCTGCAGGATGGTCTTAGGCGACCCCTGTGAAAGGGTCGTTCGCCCGCCAAAGGGGTCACGGCCCACAGGTTGAAATGGAAATATGTGATATGCAGGATGGTCTTAGGCGACCCCTGTGAAAGGGTCATTTGACTGCCAAAAGGGTCGCGGCCCACAGGTTGAGAACCGCTGTTCTAAGAAGCTACTGAGCTGCACTTCAGAGACAACAGGCCTCACCACAAGCCCTGCTGGGAGCATAAAGCCTGCGCAGAGGCGCGACCTTTGACCTCCCGTGCCCCGGAACCAAAGTCTGCCCCCTCCCGTGCCCCGGAACCAAAGGGCCGGGACAGAAGCGGAACTTGTACCCGGGAATCTTTCAGGGGGGAGCGCCCAGTCCGGACACCTGGCCCAGTTTCAAGCTCCTGCAGTGAAAACTCACCGGCTGGCGCTTCTCAGACCTGTTCCCCGGAACCCCTTAAGCCTGCTCGAACCCTGGATCCCAGAGGCAGATTTGAGCGGTGCCTCCTGGTAGCCGACTGGGCATTCATTGAATCGCTCTTTCTTCTCTCAAAAGCGATGCCACACCATCGGCTTCTATGCACGCCCGTCGGTAACACAGCCGCGCAAGCAGACTTGGGCATGGAAGAGGGGGTGAGTATAGTCAAGGTTTGCTTTCCAGGCTTTCTTTGCAGAATTGGAATTTCGAGCAGGACCTAGAAGGCCCTTCTAGTGCAGGCTGGTTCGGTGCCCCCTTCCCGTTGTTCCCGACGCTTCCGCCTTTCAGATCCTTGAAGGCGTGTGTTCCTCCCACCCCAGGGCCTTTGCACATGCTGGTCCCCCAGCTAGTTTCTGCTTATCCTGAAAGCCCGGGCCCGTATCGTGTTCTCGGGGAAGCCGCCCTGACCTAGAGCAGGTCACTGTCTCAGAGCACCCTCCTCCGCCTGCAGGGTACCCTCACAGCTGCTTGTCCCTCAGGGGTCAGTCCCAGGCCATGGGTCAGGGCCCGAGCCCCTGAGGTTTCCAGTTTCCACAGAGGCTCTGGGTGCGTGTGACCAGGGCCCAGGCTCCTTCCCTCTGCGGGACGTAAGTTCCTTATCAGAAAGGCAAGTCTGGAACTGGCTAGGAGCCTGTGGTTGAGTCACCGCCACTCTCAAGTCAGAGGTGACCCGGGACACGGGCATGCTCTGCAGCAGAACGGTGGCCCTCTCGCCTCTCCCAGCCGCCTCCCCAGCTCCCCACCCAGGACTGCCCCTGCCCTGTCCTCTACCTCCCGTCCTCCAGTCCTTGGAGGCTTCCAGGCCTCCTCCAGTCACTGGTTCCCGGGGCAGGAGACAGTCAGTTACTGTTCCATGGCACCAGATTTACTCCATGTGACAGGCTGTCTGCATTCTGAGGCCATCTTCTCTGACCTTTCTGTTCTTTTTTGAAATTATGGTAAAAAGAAATAGGTGTGTGTGTGAGTGTGTTCTGAGTTTTTCCTTGAGGAAATCTGAAGCCCCAACTTTGACTGGAGTGAGAACCGTGCAAGTCTGAGAACTGACCTCCAGGCTGAAGCCCAGGTTC
>NW_006284618.1:5340816-5341361 GCF_000327345.1 Myotis davidii | reverse complement strand
GGGTTCTGCAGACCCCGGGAGGCTGAGGCCTCCATCCTCTGCCTGCCTCTCTCTCCTGGCCTCTGGGGGGACTGTTCACACTCCAGGAAGGGACCCTCTCCCTGTCAGGCGCTCTGACCAGCAGGGAGCCCACCTGCCCAGGTGTCCTGCCCACCCCCTCGGAGGCAACCTGTTTACCTGTTGTTACCTGAGTCACCACCTCCCTCCCAGGCCTGGCTGGTTTGGCGCTCCTGGCACACCCAGACATGGGTAGGCGCTGGGGTAGTGTCTGTCAATGAATGAATGAGCCACGTGCTCGGGAAGGCTCCGCCCAGGGGACCTCCCAGGTGTGCTCTGCTCCTGACTCTCCTGGGAGGCGGGACCGAGTTAGTGGCATTACCTCACCGGCTCCCCTCCGAGCCCCGTGCCCAGCAAACCACACACCTGCCTCTGAATCGCCTAGAACGCCCCCCCCGCGCCCCCACCCCGGGCTTAGCCGCTCGCTCCCTGTAGGACATCCAGTCCCCAAGGAGTCACTGAATGGAGGAACCGACACCAGCACTAAA
>NW_006284618.1:5339924-5340257 GCF_000327345.1 Myotis davidii | reverse complement strand
CCCCCAGCCCCCTGCCCCATGGCCGCTGCCCTTGGCCTGGCCTCCCCTCCAGCGAGGTGGTGTCCTCCTCAGGTTCCCTGTCCTCCATCTTGGAGCCTTGACAGCCCAGCCCAGACCCCAGGCGTGTCTGGCCCAGGCCTACTGCTGGCCCCTTCCTCCTGACCCTCTGACCCTCTGACCCTCTGACCGGAGGAAGCCTCAGGCCTCTCCTGTCTGTGACCCATTGCTCAGCTCTGCTCCGTGTCTGGGACTTGCAGTGGGGCCCCTTGGACAGTGGCTGGGGTGGGGGTGGGGGTGGGGCCTGAGGCAGCCCCCGGGCACACCCCTGTGCCA
>NW_006284618.1:5334686-5334993 GCF_000327345.1 Myotis davidii | reverse complement strand
GGGGGAACGGGGTTTGGGGGGGCGAGGAGGCTGGGCTCCTGCCATCTCTGACTTGCCCTCTGCCCCAGGGCCTCCAGTCTGGGGCGGCTGCTCCCTGGTCTCTGCATCCTTCCTGCCGGTTTGGGTCTCACTCTTCTCCTTCCTGTTAGGAGCCCCCAGCGCTCTGACCCATGGCCTCTGCCCTTGGCCTGGCCTCCCCTCCAGCGAGGTGGTGTCCTCCTCAGGTTCCCTGTCCTCCATCTTGGAGCCTTGACAGCCCAGCCCAGACCCCAGGCGTGTCTGGCCCAGGCCTACTGCTGGCCCCTTC
>NW_006284618.1:5316846-5334436 GCF_000327345.1 Myotis davidii | reverse complement strand
CCACGGGCCCCCCCCCCCTGGGGGTTCAGTCTGGGCACCTCCTGATAGAAACGTCCCCATGAGTCTGCTTGGGAAGAGGGAGGCTTGGGACGGAGACTGCCTGGGGCGGATGATGGCCAGGGGAGTGGCTGCGGTGAGCCTGCCTGGGTGACGTGTGAGGAGAGAGCCGCGCACAAACCCACTGGGAATAGAGCACCCCCAGATGGAGGAGGAGCTGGGGCCCTGGGGGTGGGGGCAGAAGGAGGCAAGCTGTGGCGCCCCTCTCCCAGGGCCAGGGAGGGCCCGGAGGGCCAGGGCGGGGGCAGGGTTGGCCCTCAGTCCTGAGCAGGGCACCGCGCCCTCCCATTGCACTGAGGCTCACCCACTCTGGCACAGGAGGAATGGCTACATTCTGGATTTGACCCTGGCCTTGACCCTGGCTGGCGCTCAGGCCTGCCCGTGTGCTCCTCAGCCAGGAGCTGGGGGACGGCTTCTCTTTGGGGCACCACATTCTCAGACCCTTCATACCCTTCGTTGGCACTCAGGTGGATGGTGCCGGGGGGGGGGAGGGGGTGCGCTGTAGGTGTTGACACCTGTGAGTAGCTTGACTATCGTGTCCACAGAGGACCAGAGGGAAGGTTTGCAGGTGGAGGGGACAGGGTCTCCTTGCTGGGGAGGCGGTTGTGGGTGAGAGCAGGGCTGTGTCCCGCTGCATCAAGTCTCACACCTTCCAGAACAGCGGTTCTCAACCTGTGGGTCGCGTCCCCTTTGGGGGTCGAACGACCCTTCCACAGGGGTCGCCTAAGACCATCAGAACACACATATATGATTACGTATTGTTTTTGTGATGAATCACTATGCTTTAATGATGTTCAATTTGTAACCATGAAATTGGGGGTCACCACAACATGAGGAGCTGTATTAAAGGGTCGCGGCATCAGGAAGGTTGAGAACTGCTCTTCCAGAAGCTTCCCTACCGTTTACTGTGGTGGCTTCTAACATTGCAGCTTTGGCTAATGCTTTGGTTTTAAGAAAACTCTGTTGGAAAGTTGCCAAAGAAAAGTATCCCGGATGGTTTTTCCAGGCGGTTCTGGTTCCAGGGAGGGTGTGAATGGCTGTCAGGTGGAGGAGTGGGCTGTTCTGCCTGGTTGCACCAGGTGGAGATGAGGGCTCACCTGCGTGGACGCCAGCACAACTCGCGCAGTCTCTGAAGGCGACTAGAGGCCCCTGTCAGGGGGCACCCCAGGCCTGGGGCTCCGCTTCTGTGCAGAGCTCTGTGCAGAGCGCAGGGAGGGGGCCGGATGCGCACGTGTTGGGAGGTGGGGCTGGGGGCTCCCTCTGGTTCTGCAGGAGGCGCCGAGGGACAGATGTAAGCCCCGATGGAGGATTCCGGCCCAGGAGCTCCCTGGCTGCGGCAGCCTAAGGGAAAAGTACTGGCCACCTCCCTTACCCACGGCAGCCGGGCTGCGTGGCCCGGCCCGGGCCTGGTGAGCCTGAGCGTGGGCCACGCTTCCACCCTGGCCACCGGCTTGGCGGATGAGTGAATCACGAGGGAAAAGAAAATGATAAAACTCCATCTCATTTGGAAACATGAATCACAGCCCATTGTTCGCAAGGGCTCGGGCTCTGTTAGAGGCATTGTCTGTAGATGAGACACTCGAGTTATTTATTTGGTGAGATCGGGGAAGGAGGACGTAGCTGATCCTTGCTTCCGCAGGAAATGCTGGTCCCTCCTCCCCACCCCGCATTCCCCCATCATTCCAGAGGGGGTTCCCCCTGAGGTTGACCAGTCTTCGAAGTTTCTCGCCTTAGACTTGAGTTTGGAGGTTCAGTTTAGGGGTCTGGCTCATTAGCACAGGCATGAACTTTGACCTAGGGGTGGCTGGGCTAGCGGAACTTTTCCACCCCTTCCCCTCCCCACAGGCAGGCAGGATCTTCTGTCCCAACACCAATATAGTGATGCTCATGTGGATCCTAAGGTTGGGTAGGAATTTGCAGCATGTCCTCCAGTCGCACCTGAGGCTGGCGTGGGGGGCAGCGCCACCCGGATGTCCGAGCCCTGATCCCCAGAACCTGGAGATGTGTGAGTGGCGGGGGGACTTTGCAGATGATGGAGGTTATGTACCTGAGACGTGGAGGTGATCCTGCAGGAGTCACACAGGCCCCATAAGCCGGGGACTCCTCTCCCTGGTCACGGAAGGGGGACCCAGAAGAAAGATGCAGGCACGTCCGAGAGGTGCCGAGCCTGGCTAGGGCTCGAGGAGCAGTTGCTGGCCCTGAGAGTTTAGGGGCTCCCTTGCAAGGACCAGAGAGAGGCCCCTGGGAGCTGAGGCGAACCCCAGCTGGTAGCCAGCCGGGAAGCTGGAGCTCAGTGCCCCAATCCCGGCCGGGCTCTGCCTGGAAACACATGCGCCCAGAGCCGCCCAGCCTGCGCACACCTTGACGCAGCCCCGGGCCCAGGCGTCTGGTGGAGAGCGGAGCTGGTGAGGGCGGAGTGAGGCGGTCGTAGGAAAGGGACAGGTGTGGGGAGAGCAGCGTGGCCAGGAGTGGTCCTTCCCCAGCCTTGAGCTTCGTCATGAAGCAGATCGGCCGGCCGTGAGCCGAGTGTGCGCGTTCCACCCTGGCCCTTCCACGCGGAACTGTCACCGGGCACCCCGACTCAGTCACTCCCGGCTCTAAGTGACCCTTGAGCAGGTGACTCAGGCCTTCTTGGCTTCGGTTTCCTTGTCCGGAAAGTGGAGTGAAACCTGTGGAAAGCAGCGAGGATTCCTGGAGATGAAGCAGGCAAAGGGCAGAGTGGTTTTTGAGATAAGCGCGGAGCGTCGCGTCATTAATTTCTTACTTAAAAAGCACAGCTTAGAAGTGTGGCCACAAGTGACTTCCTGTTTGGATTTCCGTCCCGGGCGCTGAGAGAGTGCCTTTGTTCAGAAGTTGACTTCTTAATGGTGTGTTTTGGCCCTGTGTTTGGGGGAAGTGACATTCGCCTGGCGTTGGGGAAGGTGACTTCAGTGTATTTGGATTAGCGCTGAGTGACGGTAATTGCTGGGAATAGCGTGACACCCAGTACGTCGGGGGAGCCTGGGAGCTGCAGGGAGAGCTCTTTCGTTATCCAGAGCAGCAAGCACACTGCTACTTTGGGGAGGGAAATTAGATCGCATCGTAAGTAAATAGAAATGCAGGCATTTTCGTGCGCTGCAGTTGCAGGAAAAACCGAATTAGGGCACATTATATTTCTACAAACCGGATTTTACTTTGGAGACATTGTAAAAAATTTAAAATTTATTGTGCCACTGTTTGCCTAGAACAGCGGTTCTCAACCTGTGGGTCGCGACCCCTTTGGCGGTCGAACGACCCTTTCACAGGGGTCGCCTAAGACCATCCTGCAGATCAGGTATTTACATTATGATTTTTTTTGTGGGCACTGAGGGGAATTGGGTTAGGGCAGTGGTCGACAAACTCATTCAACAGAGCGAAATATCAACAGTACAATGATTGAAATTTCTTTTGAGAACCAAATTTTTAAACTTAAACTATATAGGTAGGTACATTGTTATTAACTTAATTAGGGTCCTCCTAAGGCTTAGAAAGAGCCACACTCAAGGGGCCAAAGAGCCGCATGTGGCTTGCAAGCCGCAGTTTGCCGACCAGGGGCCTAGAGCATCAGACATCTTATCGGGATTGTCTTAGTGTGGGACTAGCTCTTTCTCTTATTCTCTGGTCACCCCTGAGGATGCAGGTGGTGAGAGCATGGAGAGAGAGCAGGGCAGTTGGCGAGGCCTTTGCTGGGTACATCGGCGACTGCCAGGGTGTCAGTGCCCAAGCACGTGATGTGCCTTCTCTTCTCTTCTCTTCTCTTCTCTTCTCTTCTCTTCTCTTCTCTTCTCTCTCTCTCTCTCATTTAACTGTGTATTTTCAGGTAATTGTAGTTGTAGGAAATAATACCAAGACCCCATGTACCCGTCACCAGTGTCCCCCAAGGTTGTGTGTTGCACACCGAGTTCACTATCAGAACCAGGATGTTGATATGCCCCCTGGCAAACATTCATGGGTTCTCCATTTCTGTAATTTTGTCATTTCAACAATGTTCCATCAACAGGACCACGTGGTAGGTAACCTTTCTGGGTTGCCTTCTTTTTATCCCCAAGCAGCATTAGTCTCTGGATTCTCAACAGCCTGTTGTACGAGTGGTTACCATGGTCCTTTTGGTCCATGAGGGGTCTGTGGTGTGGCTGGACCGCTCACCCACGGAAGGACAGCGGGTTTGGCGAGCACTAATAAAGCTGCTATGAACATCCACGTATGGGATTTCGTGTGACCATGAGCCTTCCTCTGCTGGGCTCCACGCCTGGGAGCGCGCATGCCGTGTCCCGTGGTCGTGGCATGTTAGCTGTTTAAGAAACTGCCGGGCTTTTCCAGAGAGGCCGTCCTGTTCCGCGTTGCCAGCAGCCACGTACCCGCCGCCTCAGCAGCGTTTGGTGTGTCCCGGTGGTCTGTGTCCGCTCACCCGGGAGGCGGGCTGGGTGTCCCGTTGGTCTGTGTCCGCTCTCCTGGGAGGCGTGCCGGGTGTCCCGGTGGTCTGTGTTCGCTCTCCCGGGAGGCGTGCCGGCTGTCCCGGTGGTCTGTGTCCGCTCACCCAGGAGGCGGGCCGGGTGTCCCGGTGGTCTGTGTTCGCTCTCCCGGGAGGCGTGCCGGCTGTCCCGGTGGTCTGTGTCCGCTCACCCAGGAGGCGGGCCGGGTGTCCCGGTGGTCTGTGTTCGCTCTCCCGGGAGGCGTGCCGGGTGTCCCGGTGGTCTGTGTCCGCTCACCCAGGAGGCGGGCCGGGTGTCCCGGTGGCTTGGATTTGCAGCCCATCCTTGAAGGGCATCGTGGTTTAGTTTGGGAGGTGACCCCTCGGCAGGCGCCTGTGCCGTGGGGCCGGGGACGGCTGCTGGTGGAGGTGGTGCTGGCGGGAGGGGCAGCGGGGCCAGGGCTGCCGAGCGGTGAAATTGTCCACTTTGTCCACGGAAGGGGCCTGAGCCCAGGGTGAAGAGCGGAGAATGGAGCGGCGGCCGGTCGGCAGGTGCAGTGGGGAGAGAAGCCTGCTTCCCAGGCCAGCGGGGGACGTTCCCCCGTACTCAGTCCAGAGAAGGTCTCAGAGAGTCCAGCCGGGAGGGGGGACCCGGCCAGCGGCAGGGGTTTGAGTGTCAGCCCTGACTCGGTGGTCACTGCTCATTCCCGGGACCTGGTGCCCCGTTTTGAGCCTCTCCAGCTCTGGCTCCCACCTTTCCCGACGGGATGCTAATGAGGCACCTGTCTCAGAGGCCAGGCTGATGGGAGGGGCCCGTGTTCCTCTAGGCCGGTGGTTCTCCACCTTCCTGATGCCTCGACCCTTTAATCCAGCTCCTCATGTGGTGGTGACCCCCAATTTCATGGTTACAAATTGAACGTAATTAAAGCATAGTGATTAATCACAAAACAATATGTAATTATCTATGTGTTTTCCGGTGGTCTTAGGCGACCCTGTGAAGGGGTCGTTCGACCCCCAAAGGGGACGCGACCCACAGGTTGAGAACCACTGCTATAGGCAGTTTGGGAAATTCCTTATGCAGAGACCAGTAGAATGTTTCCTAAGTTTGCTTTTGTTAATGTGGTGGGAAGCACTCCAGGACGGTCCTTCAAACCCAGGTGTGAAGTATGTGTGTTCTTTTGCTGCTTTAAGGACCACTGGGGGCCTGGGAGGCAGGAATTCTTTCTTCTCACAGTCGGAGGCTGGAATTCCGAGATCCAGATGTTGGCAGGGTGGGTTTCCCAGGAGGCCTCTCTCCTGGACTTGCAGTGGGCTGTTCTCACTGGTTGTCCCTCTGGGTGTGTCTGTCCTAATCTCTTCTTGTCAGAACCTCAGTCCTATTGGATCAGGGCCCAGCCTGTGAATCCATTTCACTTTAACCTCTTAGAAAACAGAAGAGCAGTGTTTTAATTGGGCATTCAGTTCCAGTGGCAGAATTATGGGAAAACCGAGTTGTGATGAAACGTCGAACATGATCACAGTGAAATGGGGTCATTCTCCAGACCCCCCAAAGCTAGGTCGTTGTCAAGGAGAGTCACTCCTAGCCCCACGGAACAGTGAGTGACATGCGACTAAACCAACAGGTGTCTCTTGGCAACATTATCTCTGCCGTGCCATTGCAGTTACTAGAAAAATCTGAATTTTGAGTACCTCTTATAAAGGCAACGGACACACAGTTGGATTCTAAGGTGTTTATGTTTTTGCTGTGTTTAATGCAGATTCTCTCCCATGCCTGTGTTGGTGTGTGTAGTCTGAACACTTAACTGTGCTCTGAGGCCACGAGTGGAAAACACTTTTCATTGTACATAAGTCTCTTTACTCAGGTGGTTTCTTCTCGCGTTTTCTGGAAGTTTCTATTATTCCACTTTGACTACATGCCCTTGAGCTGCGGCAGACTGAATTCAAGTGCCAGAAATGTTAGCATTTGCTGTTAGGTACCTGCAAGGGTATAAAGCAGGAATTCCTGCTATTTAAGTTTTTTATTATTCTTATTTATTAAACTTTTATTGATCACTTCTTTAAAGACTCTCCAGATCCTGCCCCGTTCTGAGGTGCTGGGATTAGAACGTCAACCTTTGTGCTTGCGGGAGTGGGGGCTCGACTCGGCCCATAACGTTCTGATCATCTCGATGTTAAGTTTTTCCTCCCAATTTCCTGGGCGATATTTTCTGTCAGGTGGCAGGCTCCCGGTGCGTTGGGGACACCCCGGAGGTCAGAGGTGAGAGGTCAGAGGTGGGAGCTGGCAGCGTAGAACCCCCTTCTGTCCCCAGGCTGATGGACTCTAACCGAAGGACTTGCGTTGGTTTCTGTGTTGAAACCTGGACATTCCTGGTGATCGGATGGTGACGGACTGGACGGCCAGGGGCTGGCTGGAGGCCCGGACAGGAAGTTGCAGCGATTCCTAGGAGAAGGCTCAACCGTGACCTGCGTGCCGGTGGGCGCTGCATGTGTGTACACACAGCCACCCTCTGCCCTCTAAAGGCAGTCGGCTTCGTCCTCGAGAGATGGCTGTCGGCTTGTTAAGTTCTCATCTGGGAGCCTTGCAGAGGGACTATGTGGAAGATGCCAGAAGGCCACAGGTCGGAGGCGGACAGGTGGCTCCTGGGATCTCGGCGCCATCCCCTTGCTGCTAAGTGGCTGGGGCGAGTGGTTTCCCTGAAGCCTTCTCCTTGGGAAAATTGGTGACGACACCCGCCTTGTTGGGCAGGTCTGGGGACAAAGAGAGATCGCGGAGCCCTCGCCGGGCCCGCTCTGAGCTTGGAAATGTCAGTTTCCTTCCTTCTGTACTGATCGCAGGAGGAGACTTGTGCTGCCTGAGGAGCCTGAAGCTGTAGCTGCATCAGCCTCTCCCCAGCCCCCCAGACCCCTTTGGGACTAAGTCACTGGGGCCTTGCTGCTGGGCAGCCTGCTGTGGAACTGGGAGGGTCTGTGGAGATGTTCATCGCTTTCCTAGAATTTTAACGTTCCATCGGAGGCCAGGTCCCGAAGGGGGCAGGCCCCTGAAGCTCCCCTGGATAAATCTCTCATCAGAAACATCACCCCGAATCTCCGGGGGGTGCAGTGCCGCTGCTCTGCCTCGTGAGTGCGATAGAAGATGTCTGTGCCGTCTGGAGCGATGTTGTTTAACTTCCTTGGACACGTTAGATCTGCTTTCTTGTGTGAGTGTGACAGTCGCGATTTCTTTTCTGAGCTAGGGCTGGCTGCTGGGGGTGCGCCCATCCTCCTGCTCACATTTCTGTGCCCAGAGTGCCATGCCCGGCCAGACCTAGCACACCTGGGGCCCCCGCACGGAGAGGAGGGTGGGCATCAGCTCCCCGTGCCCCTGTCTCACTCACTTCCTCTGGTCGGGCCGAGTCCTGAGGGACCCTTAGCCCTGGAGGCCGTGAGCACAGGGATGCAGGTTCCCGCACCTGCTAGTCCCGGGAGTCACCTGGCAGCACAGATGTCCAGACTCTGCGACCAGGTGGCGAGATGGAGTGAGGGCAGACCATGCGTGGGTGTCCTGTGAGGTCAGATGTTCTTCACTGTGTCCTTAGCCCAGAGGGGCTCCTGGGGGTGGGCCGTGGAGCTGGGAGCATTGGGAGGGCCACTCTCCGACGGCCTCCCCACCTGTGGCTACCAGTGGGATCCTGTTGTCCTAAATGGTCACAGCCCCCAGACCTCACTCCTGTTCTGTTGGAGGCTCCTGGGCTTGGAAGGTGGCGCGTTTGCTCTGAAGCCTGGTGTGGGAGCCAGAATGCCTGGAATCACCTGGAATCCGGCCTGGGGGGCACTTACCTAACTTCCGGGCCAGGACCCTTCCCTGGAGGCGGAGCCCGGTCCTGTCTGCTGATGGATGCGGAAGCGCCCTCAGGACAGGGCTACCCATCCCCAGTTCCCGGCTCACCCTGCTGCTGCTCCCTTGCCAGGGAGAAGGTTTGCAGCTTCTGGTGACGCGTGAATGGCTTTTTCATGGAAAGGGCAGTGGGCACAGTGTGCTCTGCTCCTCCAGTTCTCTGGTGTTTATTGTGTTTGTTATACACGAGTTGTCTCGTAATTGATTAACGCTGAGCAGACGAGCCTCCCCCGTGAGCAGTGAACCCGGGCAGGTAACCTACGAGCAGGTGAATGGTGATGAAGGTTGTAAGGGTGACTCAGCTTCCCTGACACCTGAGATTGTCCTGGGCCACAGAGAAATGCGAGATAAAGGGAAACTGAGCCTTTAGATAACGCCTTCCCTCCCTCCCTCCCTCCCCTCCTCCCCTCCCCTCCTTCCTCCCTCTTCCTTCCTTCTGATTTGCTCCCAGCTTCCTTCTTAGACACTGGGGATCCCAAACCGTGGAGCTTATATTCTGGTAGAAGGTCAGCAGTCCTTCAGAATTCAGGTTTGTTTCAAATTGGAGAGAAAGTGGGGGCCCTCACAGGGGCTCACGTGTGGAACACCCCCACCCCCTGCAACACCCCATCGTCCTTGTAGCTGTGGTGAGCGCATGGGGTCCTGGGCCTGAGGACAGTGACCTGGAATCAGCCTCATCTTCGCTCAGGCTCCTTTCCAGCCGGAAATGCTAAGGTTCGGGAGCGTCGGGGTTTGCAGGTTTGGGGGCGTCGGGGTTTGCGGGTTTGGGAGCGTCGGGGTTTGCGGATTTGGGAGCATCGGGGTTTGCAGGGATGTGGCTCTGGTTGAGTTTTTCACGCTCAGCGGACGGGTCCAGTGTGTTTCTGAGCGGCTCAGCCACCCCGGGCCCTGCTTTCTGATCAGATTGCTCAGACGGTGGTGGCCGCCGGGTCTGGGGAACCCTCTGAAGAATCCTCCTGATCTTCTGGCCCCATTTCCGGCCCCGCTCCTGTCCACTGGGCACCTGGCGGGCCCCAGGTCACCATCTCTGATTCCCCTCTCTGCCTTGGCTGCTAGGGCCTGTGCCGCCCGCCCCCACCACCTCTGGCCTCATCCCCTGGCCCTCCTGGCCCTTCCTTCCAGAAGAGACCGCCCCTTTGTTCCCAGCCCGGGCTATGGGGACAGGTGTGTGTGTGCGTGTGTGTGTGCGTGCGCGTGTGCGTGTGCGTGTGTGAGAGAGAGAGAGGGAGAGAGAGAGAGCGCAAGTGTGTTAAGGGCCCAGCAGCAATGGCCCTGAGTGCCTGGGAGTGTTGAGGCCAGAGGGTGGATGGGAGAGTGGAGGGAGTGGAGAGAGCACAGGAGAGGGTCAGGATTGAGGAGACCAGGGGCCTCCCCCCCGGCTCCCATTAACCCCCAGGAGCTCACAGCACTGTGGGTTCCCTTCTTAATTTCTTACCTGGAGTCCCTAAAGCAGACCTTGGGCTGATGGAGCTGTGTGTGGCCGGGAGGGTGTGTGGTTAGCGGTCGGTGGCTCCTAGCAAGGGGCCAGCTCTGCCTGGTAGCCTGGTGCCCTGGAGGTGCCTTGTCTGAGGCTCAGTGCCTTGTCCTCCGAATGGTCAGGATCACTGCCAGGAAGGAACTTGCCCTGGAGGCTGCCTTCCTGGGAGCAGCCAGGACCATGGACCATGTGCCCAGGCTGGGATGCACGGGGTGGGGGTGGGGTGTCTGACCTGCATACGAATGACATTCTGCATGGGATCATTTGGGGTCCTGAGAGGCTCTCGGTGCATTGTGGGTGCTTAGCAGCATCCCTGGCATCCACATCCTAGATCCCAGGCCCGGGTCAGGGAGCAGAGCAAAGAGCACGCCCAGCCCTGACCCCCCAGTGGGACACCTCTGCAGAGTGCAGGGCACAGCCTCGCTGGACATGGGGCCAGAAGGTTGGGGGGCCACTTCAAAGGGTCCCCAAGCCACTGGCGGCCGCCACACTCTTGGCTGCTCACTCTTCCTGCTCTGGCCACGTTAGAGAAGCGGAAGAAGCCTGCAGGGCTTGATTCCTGAAGGCGGTGGTGGATGAGAGGGGTTGGGAGGAGGTGGCCAAGAAGCCCGATGGGTGGCGCGGGCGCCTTGGCTTTGGTGTCTGGGCGGCTGTGGGTCAGCCGGTTCGGAGAGGTCAGGTCCTAGGAAGGATGCACAGGGGACCGGGAAACCATGGACCGTCCGCAGGATGAGGTCTGAGAAGCCACGTTCCGGCCGCCGCGACACGTGAGAAACACAGGGACTCACGCTTTTGCTCTGGAGTTTTATTTGCTGCCATAAAGGCAGTGATCGAGCTCCATCCCCCCTTCTAGAATAATCCTTTATTTTCCTCGGTGTAATTGACTTTTCCGGGGCCAACCATGATTTAGCCGGAGGGGAATGTGATTGTTTTCCTTTCACGTTGCTCTGCTTCTATTCGCTTCCCAAGATTTACTCTCAAGTCCTTCATTTTTCACAGGCGGGAGGGACGCGTCTCAGTCCTTCGGGCGCTGTGGCCCGGCTGCCAGGCTTCCTCAGATGGCTTTTTGGGGCTGTTGCTTCTGGGGAGAAGCCAAAGGGAGACTGAGTGGGGACGGAAACCCACACCGGGACGCCGGCCTGCAGGAGGGGTGGGACTCCGTCCAGCTGACCTGCCTCGGTGACAGCGGGTGGCATGTTCATACGCAGACGCTGAGGCACTCCGCCTGCGTGTCCTGGCAGGCCCCAGGGCCCTTGCACATGCTCTCTGCCTGCCTGGAAACACCCTTCACTCACCTCCCGCCTTCTCGCTTTTCCGAGCTCAGTTCTGCTGCCTCCTGCACGCCCCTACTAGGAATGGAACCCGCAACCCAGACATGTGCCTTGACTGGGACTTGAACTGTGACCTCCTGGCTCCTAGGCTGATGCTCAACTCCTGAGCCGTGCTGGCCAGGCCCTCCTGACATCTCCACTTTCCCACCTGACCCCTGGGTGCCCTTCCTTACCACTCGGGGCTCACGGGCACGTTTCTAGACATGGCACATGCACGATCAGATTGTGAAATTGAACGGGTTGCATTTTCTCTTAACACTGTGCCCTTCGTTCCACATGAGCCCGGTTTCATTATTCACCTGGTCAGGGGCATGTCTGACGGAGCAGCACCCCAGCTGGAGGCAGAGCAATGCCTCTGTGTGGTCAACCCAGATGCTCAGCCGAGACCCTGAGCAGACGACAGCCCTGACCTTGAGCAGACAGCACCGGACTCACCGCGGCTCCCTGACAGACCCCAGCTTCCGAGAGAGGCCACTGGATTTATGTTTCCTGATCTTCATGGGCGGCATTTAGGGTCCACGCCTGGTAAATTCTGCAAGTGCCTGAAGATGAGTTTTAACTTTATCGTTAAGAAAAATCAGGTTAGCTGGTGTGGGGCGATAAATTGGAGCAAGCCTGGGCAGCGGCTCTAAATCCACGCTGCGGGACCCGGGTTTCATTCCTGCACACGCATGGTTGTCGGCTTTATCTGCCTGTCCACCTGCTGGGGCGACGTGGTGTGTGGCTCAGGAGCTCCGCGTGGCTGGTGTGGAATTTATTTGATTTTAGTTTTCAGTCTTAATTTTGAATGGTGTAATTTTTACTTCTCAGTGTCAGCTGACACCCAGTAGTGGACCAGGTCCAGGTGTACAGCCTCGCGATTTCAGGGTTACGTTTGCCTGGTCCCTGGTGGAGCTGTCATAGGCACGGGGGACGATAAGGACGGGGAAAGTGGGCACGTTTCCTTAGGAATGTGGACTGTCACGTCGTAGCCACATGGACAGCCTTGGGTGGGATGCTGCTGATTCCCATCTGGGGTTTTCTACTTAAACAACATGAAGCTGCAGAGCGGTCGTGCTATTAATATGTGTCATTGGTTTCTGATTAGCGCTCGTGTGGCTTCCGCGTGGACTGCGCTGGGTGTGGTGGGCTGTGCGGCCCGCTGGGTGGGACAGGAGGCTGGAGCTCTGATCGCCGTAGCCCCGAGGAATTTTGGTGCCTTTCACGGGGAGCAGCTGCCTGGGGAGGCGGAGTGGGGGCTGGTTCTTCAAAGGGCCTGCGGGACTCTCCCAGCCTGGCCGGCCTCCGCGGCTGCCCCGGCATTGCTCTCGGTGAGCCGGCCGGGGTCCACCTGCCTTACCTGCACCTCCTGCCTCCTCCACCCTCTCCCTCTCCTCTCTGCCTTTCTTACTCTGATCTCCAAGGGGTGGCGAGCCCCGGACACTGCCTCCGTCTGGTTAAGTAGCCCTACTATGCATGGCCACGGCATCCTGTGTGTGAGAGTCCAAGGTTGCAGGCAGCACTGCGGCCGCCTGGGTATTGGGCCGTGTCCACCGTCAAAGTGGAAACCCCGGGAGGACAGGGACCGCATCTGCCCACCCGGCTCCACCTCCCGGCGCAGGGCTGGTCGTTACCTATGCGTGGCATGGACGAGGCTGACGTTAAAATCCCCAAACCTTCGGGTAATTGTGGGAAGGCTGCGTTCGAACGTGTGAAATTGAAGCTGGGAAACCTTGCCCGCGGAAGGCTGGAAGCACATTTTTTAGGTGTTCGCCTCTGTTGCAGCGATCACTGCTGCTGCCACAGCCCGACTCAGCCGCCATGGGGCCGGTGCGGGAGCTGATGGGCGCACACCAGCAGCTGCATTCTGCAACATGTTTGCGCGTCATGACGTATGTTTGAGTTTCCCCCGCAACTGCTTAACATGTATGAACCGCCCAGCGCTGTGTTGTGCGAACTATAGGTTAAGATGGTGTTCGAATTCTTCCCCAACAGAGGCAGGAGTTCCCACTTACAAGAATAAGACCCATGAGTGTGAAATCAAAGCCAAGCATAAAGAATTGCCTTATTGTTATTTTTTAAAATATATTTTTGTTGATTTCAGACAGGAAGGGGGAGGGAGAGAAAGACAGAAACATCAACGAAGAGAGAGAATCATTGATTGGCTGCCCCTTGCGTGCCCCACACTGGGGATCAAGCCCAAACCCCGGGCATGTGCCCTGACCATTAAATTGAGCCATGACCTCCTGGTTCACAGGAGGCGAGAAAGAGACGAAAGTGGGCACAATTCACGTCCTCTGCTGTTGAAAGGCTTCCTTCTGGGATATGTTTGCCTGGTCGCAATTTGGACGTTTCCTGGTCGCCTTAGTAACCTGCAGGAAATGGAGCCAGTGAGTTCAGCACATTTGCAGGAGCGGTGCTCACCCCGGGCATCTGAGGGCTCCGTGCCGGTGTCAGTTGAATGGACCCGAGCTGCCTGAGAACGATTTAGAGAAAGCTGGCCTGGAGGAGGAGGCCCCGCCACCACTGCGCCTGTTCTTTCAAACCAGCGCGATTTTCCTAATGACACGGCACAGGAGATCCGGGCCATTTCATACCCCGTGCAGTTTTTCAGTCCCTGTTTCAGCAAACACACTCTCGCTCCCAGTAACCCAGGGTGCCAGCTTCTGTGCTCGGCCAGGGCTCGCGGAATGAGCGCCTCACGTAAAACGAGAGTCTTATTGACAAGAATTGCAGTTGCCATAACGAATAGCAGTTGTCTTATCAGGGAACCAAAGTGCCTACTGAATGGTAGGGGCTCTGTTATGTTGCTCCCAGAACTCACCAACCTCACTCTTCGGAGGGTGACCCTGAGACCGTTTATATGAGAACACAGATGGGTGAACCACTGAGTAGCTATGGGCTGTGCGCTCACCTCTCTCCAGTGCAGCGTTTCCGGGCCCTGCTGGTCTAGTGATGTGTTGGGGTTGTTGTCTGGAGGTACAGTCTTTTTTTTTTTTTAATATTTTATTGATTTTTTACAGAGAGAGAGGGAGAGAGATAGAGAGTTAGAAACATCGATGAGAGAGAAATATCGATCATCTGCCTCCTGCACACCTCCTACTGGGGATGTGCCCGCAACCAAGGTACATGCCCTTGACCGGAATCGAACCTGGGACCCTTCAGTCTGCAGGCCGATGCTCTATCCACTGAGCCAAACCGGTTTGGCTGGAGGGACAGTCTTCGTAAAGTCCCTGGGTTGGGTTATCTGCCCTGCGACGAGGCCAGAGGGCATGTCTGCAGTTGGTCTGCCCAGAAACCATTGAGAGCTTCTTGGTTTTATGGGGATCCAGTGGACAGAGAGGAAGAGAAAGTTGGGTGTGACACTCTGGCTCCGTGAGAGGAGATGCTATTCCATGTAAAGAAGCCCCACAAAGAAACAGACAGCCTGGCCTGTGTGGCTCAGTGGTTGAGCATTAACCCATGTACAAGGAGGTCAGCGTTCGATTCCCGGTCAGGGCACAGGCTCGGGTTGCAGACTCCATCTCCAGTGTGGGACGTGCAGGAGGCAGCCGATCAGTGATTCTCTGTCATCATTGATGTTTCTATTTCTCTCTCTCCCTTCCGCTCTCTGAAATCAATAAAAATATATATTTTTTAAAAAAGTAACAGATAAAAGAGATGACATTTTGTGTGTATTTTGCATATATCTAAATTCTGATGAAAATGTTCATCGTCCCTGCCTCCCCCCTCCCCGCCCCCAGTGTTCCTTTTATGGTGCTAGTTTTGACTCTAACCATCCTTTTAAACACAAACACACAACAAAATCAATCAACCCACCAAGAAGAACAACAAAACAGGTGAAATCACAGGTCCCCGGGATGTGTGGGCTCACCTGCCTGACTCCGTGCAGCCGTCTTTCCTGGAAAACGCTCTCCTTCCTCGAGCAGCCTTTGCAGGTGAGGACATCGCAGGCAGGGGTTCCGTGCATGTCTTCTCTTTATTTTAATTTAAAAATAATGTATGTATTTTTATTGATATCAGAGAGGAATGGAGAGGGGTAGAGAGAGAGAGTGAAACATCATTGCTGAGAGCGAATGATGGATTGGCGGCTCCTGCACGTCCCACACTGGGGGTTGGGCCCAGGAACCATGATCGCCTGGTTCCTAGGTTGACGCCCAACCACTGAGCTACGCGTGCCGGGCTGTGCATGTCTTTTGAACCCCATTGTCTGGTGTCTGGGTGTGGATGCCAGGCCCTCTGTGAGGAGTGGAGGGTCAGGAGGCTGCGTGCTGGCCCGTGTGATGTGTGCTCACGCCTTCCATGCTTCCTGAGGCCGACCTGGGCGATGGGCACTGGGAGAGCTGGGCTGTGGAGCGAAGGCCACTCCTGCTCCTGGTTGGGAGCAGGTGGCCTGATGATCCCGTGGAAATAAGACTTGAAAGACCTGCACGCATTAGAGTGGAAGAGTAATGGGTGATGCGGACTTGCAGGAAGTCGCCTTAATGGAATGAGCTGCCTCTGGGCACCTGGGGCCCCCCAGGAAGCAGAGAAACATCACCGCCTGCTGTTCCTGTAAATGCACTTGGTCGGCATCGCGCTTCCCTAACACACAGCCACGCGCTGGCCTCTGGGAAGCTCTCAATGGACAGGAAGGGGCAGCCAGCCGATGGTTCCTCTGGCCGGGTCTTTATGCACAAGGCGTTTCTTTCCAGAAAGTACTTACGTAGATGAAATGTTTCGCAACCTCAGTATCGATTATTTAGCTCTCATGAGCACTGGTGATTTTAATTACTATCCTCAAAAACATTGATTTCCCTTCCTTTTTCATCTTGAAGTGATCATTAAAAACAAACAAATAAAAGGTTTAAGACCTTCTTTGAACCTGACGGCTTCACTTTCTTTGAGGGGCCATTTCCCTGGATCAGAGGCAGACTCCGGAGCCAGACTGACAGGGGTGAAATCCCAGCTCCGTGGCTTCCTAGCGGGGTGACCTTCGGCAGGTCAGCCTTCCTGTGCCTCCGTTTCTTTGTCAAATGGAGGTAATAATAGTGGTCATGGCAAGAGGGCTGCGTTAGCACGAGCAAGCACCTACTAAGTTTATTTATGTTTCCGGCCATTAATGGATTTTACCTAAATTTATATATTCAGTACATATTTACTAATTGCCTACCAAATGCCAGTCACTGGGCTAAGCTCAGGGGTACCATGTGGTAAGTGCTAGGAGGGAGAAAGGGCAATCAGGGAAGGCTTCCTGGCAGAAGGGGGCATTTAGTGGGAGGTTTGAAGAATAGGTGTGAATTAATGAGAGGAAGGATAGGCAGGAGTAGCATAAATGTATCCGGAGGCACAGAGAGTGATTTCGACTTTGAAGTTTTGTCTAGATCAGTGGTTCTCAACCTTCCTGATGCCGCGACCCTTTAATAGAGTTCCTCATGTTGTGGGGACCCCCAACCATAAATTCATTTTCGTTGCTACTTCATAATTGTAATTTTGCTACTGTGAGGAATCGTCATGTAAATATCTGATATGCAGGGTGTATTTTCATTGTTACAAATGGAACATAATTAAAGCGTAGTGATTAATCCCCAAAACAATATGTAATTATATATGTGTTTTCCGATGGTCTTAGGCGACCCCTGTGAAAGGGTCATTCGACCCCCAAAGGGGATGCGACCCACAGGTTGAGAACCACTGGTCTAGATCCTTCTGAGGGCGGGAGTGAGGTGCATGATGAGGAGGATAGGTAGACTGTGTCTTCATGAGCTTCTCCGAGGAATCTGACTCTCCCCTGAGCAGTGAGTAGTTACTGAGGATCCATGGGCCGTGGTGTGCAGGACGGGAAGGAGGAAGGAGCGGGGGTGGGAGGTCAGGAGGCAGCAACCCTGGTGAGACCCCATGGTGGTCTGGACGGGGTGATGGCTGGGAGAGCTGGGAGAAGCAGATGGAGTTGAGAAATAGAAGGAAGACAGGACAGGATGCTGTGACTGGGTGATGGTGGGGCGAGAGGGGCAGGGAGGCGTGTGGTCAAGGTGGCCGGTGGTGCTGAGTCTGGGCCGGGCCCTGGGAAGGGCGGCTCCCGGAGGGCGCGGGGCGTTGCTTGGGACCCACCCTCGGGAGGTGTCTGCTGTGCTCAGTTAGGAGCAGTTGCTTCCCTTGGGAAGGGCAAACGGACAGACCCACGGACGGCTGGGTTGACCGGGGCACGGTTTACAGAGTTGGGAGTCGAGGAGGGTGAGGGAAGCTGGCACAGGGGACTGTGTAGGCATCTGAGGAGGAGGAGTAAGGTCACAGAACCCCGAGAACATCATCTGAAGGGACTGATGGGGAGGAAGCCTGGAGAGAGAGCCAGGGCCACCGCCGGGAGGGTGGGGGCGAGGAGGAGGCCTGGAGGAAAGACAGACTGAAGGTGTCCTTTGCCAGGAGGTGTTTGACCTGTAGTGCTGGGACCTGAGGGCGCTGGC
>NW_006284618.1:5299703-5316806 GCF_000327345.1 Myotis davidii | reverse complement strand
GAGGTCCGGCTGAGGCATCCCAGCTCCCCAGCTCACCTCTGTCTTAGTTACCAAGTGCTGCTTAGTAACACTCACCCTGAGATAGGGTTTAAAACGAGCTGCCATGTCTCAGTTCCGGGTCAAAACGGGGTGTGGCTTCCCTGGGCCCTGCACCCCGGCCCCCTCCTGAGGCTGCATTGGGGCTGCGGTCCTCCCAGGGTTCCCTGGGGTCTGGAGGGACCCGCTTCCAGGCTCCCGCAGTGCCCGTGGGCAGGGGCTGGGTGGCCGGGGCTGGAGGCCTCTGCGTGTCTCCTGCGGGCCTCACTCTGGGGCCCCTCATGCTCCAGCTGGTTTGTGTCAGCCTGAGCCAACAGAGAGAGAAGCCAGACCCTCTTTTTAAAGACATACAGAGAGGAAGGGAGAGGGAGAGAGAGAATCATCAATGATGAGAGAGAATCACTGATTAGCTGCCTCCAGCACGCTCCCTCCTGGGGATCAAGCCCACAGCCCAGGCCTGTGCTCTGACCAGGACTTAAACTGTGACCTCTGGGTTCATAGGTCGTTGCTCAACCACTGAGCCACACCGGCCAGGCGCCAGGCCCTCTTATGACCTAATCACAGAAGCAGCATCCTGTCGTCTCCCAGACTCTGTTGGCTAAAAGGCAGTCACTGGGTCCAGCCCACACTCGTGGGAAGGGCCACCCAGGGCATGGGCCCTGGGAGGAGGGGGTCAGGGGCCTTCTTGGAAGTCCGTCTCTCCCAGTCTCTGAGTTTCACGTCCTCACCTTTGGGATGTCCTGGGGACCCCATCCCATCAGGCTGTCGGGGTGCCCAGCACACGGTCCTGTTGGGGACCCACGTAGGACGCGCCAGCACACAGCACCCACATGTCACAGGTGCTGCGATGGAAAGGAGGTGCCCCTGTGGGAAAAGAAAGGTTACCTCGTGGGTGGGGTGATCGTACTTGAGTGGGGGTATCGCCGAGGAGGGGAAGGTGGTCCTTCAGGAGACGCAGGTCAGGGCATCCTGGCTGCAGGGTGCGTGTGCGGGGTTATCAGGAGCAGGTCGCCTGCCCTGCCGTGCCCTGCCCTGCGAGTGTGGGGTGGACGCCCCAGGCTCCCCGCCCCCCAGGATGTTCGGGGCCACGAGGAGCCCCGTGTTCTCCCAGCCCAGCTGAGTGTTTTCTGGGACAGCCACCGCATCTCCCGCTGTTGTCCTGTCACTAGATAAGCGTTTGTTCCCGCCGGTGACAGGCCAGAGGGCTGCGGGCTGCTGCCGGTCCTGTCACTAGATAAGCGTTTGTTCCCGCCGGCGACAGGCCAGAGGGCTGCGGGCTGCTGCCGGCTCCTGGCCCTGGAATGAGCGGTGAGATGCCCGGGATGCTTCTCAGGCTGGTCACCAGCCACGTGTTAGTTCAGGTCGCGGCTCCCCGTCCACGCTGTGGCTCCCAGGGGAGACCAGAGGGCGCTTCTGAGGGCAGGGTGGCGGGGCGGGCTCTGCCTTCCTGACAGTGGGCGTCTCAAAGGTGACCTCAGACCAGGCCTTCCCCTGTCCGGGTTTGGGCACAGATGGGCCTCTCCTCCCTGCGCCCCTGTCCCTCCCCCTCCCTCCCTCTCAGTCCACAGCCGCACTTCCGTCCCTAGGGATCTGGGGGGTTTATGGCGTCTCCCTCTTTGTCAGGAGAATTCCCGCTTCAAAGCCGATTCCCAGAAGCAGAGCCGGAGACGGGGTTCAGGGCCGAGCGGGGAGGCTCTCAGAGACACGGGAGGGGGTGGCCCTCACCTGACCCCACGGGGAGCTCCATCCTGTGAAGAGCCCCTCAGATTGGTCCCCTGGGGCCGGGGCCTGACCTGTGTGTGTGCTTGTTTATTATTTTTTAATTGATTTATCTATCCATTTATCTATCATTTATTTATTATCAGCCAGTCCCTGGCTGCAGGTCATCTCAGGTGGCCCCTCCTGGGCTGGTCCCAGCAGGTGGCTCCCAGTGCAGAAGGCAGCTTGGGGGAGGTGGGGACCACCGCTACACCCTCCTCCGCACACCACCTCTCCCCATTGTTTATGGTGCCACGCTCGGGCGTGGGGACCACCTGGCCCTTGCCCTTCACGCAGGGAACCCCTAGGCCTCACAAGAGGGGGAGGCAGAGGCTCAGGTGCCATAGAAGTCCCCCTTCCCCAGCTGGCCTTCCCCAGGGGTCCATACATGGCCCCAGTGAGAAAGCCTAACCCTTAAGGCAGATGTGTGTGTTTTTGGGCTGTGCTCTCAAGTAGTGAAGCGTCGATCGCATTTTTATTGTCGCTTGTGTGGTTTGTCTGGGAAAATGGATGCAGGGAAGCACTCTGTTTGAACCCGGCCTGGCTCAGTCTCTTGGACCCCTGTCCCCGAGGATCGCTAGCTCCCCGTTTCATCGCAGAGGCGCAGGGCAGAGCCAGGACACGGATGGGTCCCCGTGTGACAGGAGCATGGGGTAGTGCATGTCCTTCTCATGCAATAACCGTCAGTTCCCGTCAGGCGGGAGGAGGTGGGAGTTTGACTGATGGTTGAAGGACCTGGAGGGGGAATGTCACCAGGGAATATTTCACCTCAAAAGGGCTCGGTGACAAGCTTTGCTTGTGACGTCCTTGTGTGATGCTAGATGATATTTTGTGTGACTTTTGCTGTGACATCTCTCCACCTGGTTTCACAAGAGCTATTCGGGCGATGCCAGAGGGAGCGACGCCAGGGAGGGAGCGGGTGCCCCGAGCCCCGTGTGCCGCTGCCGCTGCCGCACACAGGCTCGCCACATGCTTTGCTCCAAACCCCACGTCCCCGCCTCCCAGGCAGCCCAACATCTCTAAGCCTCAGTTCTTCCCCCGTGAGATGGGAAGATAATAATCATACCTGCCCGTGGGGTGGTTGGTAATTAGCTAATCTGGAGAATCATGCAGCGGGGCAGTTCTTGGTCGGGTTGATAGCTCCATGGTGGACTGGAGGCGATGTCCTTTGGAGACCTGGCTTAAACTGGGTTCTGGGTCAGTCACACCTCCGTTTTGGCCCGAGGGAAGTGGTTTGAGGTTGTGAGCTCTCTGCTAGGAATCTTGTCTTGTTTGTCTCCACCTGCCTCTGGGTGCTCACCTGGGACCTTGGGGGTACATCTGGACTGGGTGGCTGGTGGCCTTGGAGGTTTGGGAGAGACCTGCCTGCAGGGGAAGCTTAGCCAGATGTGACGTAGACGGGGTTCCGTTTGTGGGCTCAGTGGGATTGTAATTTCCTGATGTCTCAAGGGTGTCCTGGCGTCAGGGCTGTGGGGCCTTTGACACTGTCCAGGATTGTCACAGTCACAGCCCCTTTGAGGCCAAGGGGAACTGGCTCTAGAGGAGGCATCCGAGGCGGCAGCATAATTGCTCTTTGTTTGCAAGGAGCGGAGGGAGGGAGGGCTGTTCTCCCAGCCACAGGTCACGTGCTGCCCACGGCCTGCTCCCTTGGTCTTTGATCAGAGCTTTATGTGCAGAAATGGGGAAGCTGTTTGGGCTGGTATGGGGTGAAAGGAGGAAGTCCAGCAAGTTTTGAGTGCACTGGCTGGTCTTAGTAAGTGCAGAATGAACGTTAGCTGTGATTCTTACTGTGATAATGGTGGTTGCAATGATGGTGGTGATGGTGTGGTTGTTGGTGGTGACAGTGGAGACAGTAATGATGATGGTGGTGTTGGTGGTGACGGTGTTGGTGGTGATGGTTGTGTCGATGGAGGTGTGTTGATATTATTGGTGGTGATGGTGTTGGTGGTGATGGTGGTGATATGGGTGGTTGTGATAATTGTGATGATATTGGTGGTGATGGTGTTGGTAGTGTTGGTGGTGATGGTGTTGGTGGTGATGATGGTTGTGTTGATGGAGGTGTACTGATGTTATTAGTGATGGTGGTATTGGTGGTGATGGTGGTGGTGATGATGGTTGTGTTGATGAGGTGTACTGATGTTATTAGTGATGGTGGTATTGGTGGTGATGGTGGTGGTGATGATGGTTGTGTTGAGGTGTACTGGTATTGGCAGTGATGGTGGTGTTGGTGGTGATGGTGGTGATATGGGTGGTTGTGATAATTGTGATGATGATAGTGGTGGTGATGGTGGTGGTGGTGATGATGGCGGTATTGGTGATGATGGTTGTGTTGATGAGGTGTACTGATGTTATTGGTGATGGTGTTGGTGTTGGTAATGATGGTGGTGTTGGTGATGATGGTTGTGTTGATGGAGGTGTACTGACATTATTGGTGATGGTGGTGTTGGTGGTGGTATGGATGGTTGTGATAATTGTGATGTGGTGGTTGGTGATGGTGTTGGTGGTGGTATGGATGGTTGTGATAATTGTGATGTGGTGGTTGGTGATGGTGTTGGTGGTGGTATGGATGGTTGTGATAATTGTGATGTGGTGGTTGGTGATGGTGTTGGTGGTGGTTGGGATGGTGGTGGAGGTGATGGTGTTGTTATTGTTGCTGCTGGTGATGATATGGTGGTGATGGTACTTCATGGGAACAGTGTGAGTAGGATATTCCTCATTTGTGGTTGGGAATTTTCCTAGGAAGCTGTTTTGGTGGAGGAAATAATTTGTGTTGGGTTGGAGGGGTGTTGTGGCTTCGCAGTGGTCAGCCGAGGTGTTATCTAGAGCAGGATCGCCAACCTTCTGACCTCACGGACTACCAGTGGGCCACGGACAACCATTCGGTAACCGCTGCTCTAGAGCACGCTGGGGCGGGTCAGATGCAGCGCAGGGACTTGCAGGAAAATGAGCGTGTGCTGATATCCCATCTGGTGGAGCTTTAAACATTAACAGTGAAACAGAGGAACAGGTAGTAGAGAGAGGGTCAGGTTTTTGCTCAGCGCGTTCAGAAAGAGCCTGAGCGGATCCTGCTAGCCGAGGATCATGGCAGCACGTCGCGGCTGCGTTTGCCGGGTGGAATCTCTGCTGCTGCCTTTATCATCTTCTGCTTTTGTCCCATTCAGCAGCAGCTCTATGAGCAAGCAAATAGGTTTCACAGCCTCTCGCTAAGCATTGCTCATCTCGCTAAGTATTTCTACCACGCTGCAAAAGCAATTTTATGACATGACTCTGTATTTTTGTAGTCAATTGAAATGACTATTAAAGTATCACACAGCTCTTCAGGCTTGGCCTGGGCTCGGCCTGGGGAGCCCCACCCTTGCAGAATGGGCGCCTCTTTCTGGACGTGAAATCTTAAAGCTGCAGTCCGATCCGCAGGCCTGAGACGTGTGGCCACACAGCCCCAGGCACTGACTTCTTTTCTCTCTTAAATCATGGTAAAATATGCATAACATCAACTGATCAGTTCCGGGCGTTTTTAGGTGTACAGTTCAGGGGCGTCAGGCCAGTGACAGTATTGCACGGCTGTCACTACCGTCCATCTTCAGAAGTTTCTCATATTGCAAAACTGAAGCTCTCCCCATTAAATACTGAGTCCCCCAGCCCCTGGGCGCCACCTCTCCACCTTCCTTCCCGTTGAGTTTTACTGCTCAGGGTGCCTCACGGAGGCGGGGTCACCCCGTATCTGCCCTGTGACTGCTCATTCCTCAGGGTTCATCCACGTTGTAGTAGGTGTCAGACTTTATTCCTTTTTTTAGACCGAAGAGCGTTCCATCCTGTGTGTAAACCACATATTGTTTACCCATTCACCTGTCGATGGAGACTCTTATTTTTGTTTTTTAAATATATTTTTACTGATTTCAGAGAGGAAAGGAGAAGGAGAGAGAGAGATAGAAACATCCATGATGAGAGAGAATCATTGATTGGCTGCCTCTTGCACGCCCCCCCACTGGGGATTGAGCCTGCAACCCAGGCATATGCCCCGACCAGAATCGAACCTGGGACCCTTCGGTCTGCAGGCCAGCGCTCTATCCACTGAGCCAAACCGGCCAGGGCGAGCCTCTTTTTTTTTTTTTAATTTTTAAATTGATTTCAGAGGAAGGGAGAAGGAGAGAGAGACAAAACTCAGTGATGAGAGAGAACCATGGATTGGCTGCCTCCTCACGCCCCACACCGGGGACTGAACCAGGTGCCAGTGCTCACTGTGCCCCTGCCCAAGGGGCCCTTCAGGAAGAACCAGTCTGACCAGTGGGGGCAGGGCGAGTCCTGGCCTGGTTTAAAGCAGAGACAGTAAGACCTGCCTGGCATCCAGCATTCAGCAGGTCCTGGCTGCCCAGGTCCGCACCTGAAGCCTCAGGGACCGCCCCTGGGTGTGGGACCACTGGGCTCACACCCACCTGGCTGGCTGGTCTGGTCCCAGCTGCCCAGAGGGGTAGGCTTTGCACGCGCAGCCCCCTGGTCCTGTGGCGTGCCCTGCCTGGGGGTGGCGGTGGCGGTATGGTTCTGGCTATTCCACCAGCATGTTCTCCGAAACTGCAATACTTTTTCTACCTGGAGAAGGATGATTAAAGAGATCGGATCTTTCCCCCTATCTCAGCTCGACACCCCTCTGCTGCTGAACACAATTAAGCGCGAAAAGAGGTCATTTTCAGGTCAGCTAAGGCTATTCTTGTGTGTGGGCGGATTTGCAAAGACTGTCAATAATGAGGGCAGTGGCTTCTCCACCAGCCCTGACCTGGTGAAAGACAGAGTGTTGAAAGCGGAGTCTTATTTTTCCCTGTCACGGAAAACCGTAAAGCCAGCATTCACCCACCACCCAGTGTATTTCCTAAGAAACCTGCATGTTTTGGGCACTGTGACCTTCTGGCTAGTTGTGAATAGGCATGCGGCGCTATTTTATTCTGAGGGAAGATATTAAAATATCATTGAATTGTGTCTATCACTTCAATTAGAATCTGAGAAAAGACTCTTTTACATATTTCTTTTCACATTTATCTCCACCATTCCTCCCACCTGTTCCGTCCAAAAGGCAAAGAGACTGTTGAATAACAGGGGATGTTACTTATCTTACTGTGCCCTGCTCCCTCTCTTTAATTATTTAGATGAGTTCCTTGATTCTAATGTCCAGATGTTGTAGGAAGTCCTGCCTCAGGGGATTTTATTGGCAGAGAAACAAGCTCTCTATTCCTAAGAAAGAAAGATAGGAACCCTCAGGAGTGACTTTGTGAATTTGAAAGTGGTATCCTTGTTAGAAATGTGGGTCTCCCCCCCCACCCCGCCGCCTTCTCTCTTACTCTCTCTCTCTCTCTCTCTTTCTCTCTCTCTCTTTCTCCCCCTCCCCCTCCCTCCCTCAGTTTGTATGTGGAACCATTGAGTGTTTCCCATCACAGTCAAGGAGATGCTAAGCCCATAAGGAACTTTCCTCAGTTTACTTTACCAGCCTTTCCTTTACAGCTGGTGTCCCACAATTCAGTGCAGTTTGACATGGAGGAACCAGCGTTAGCACAGACTCCATGTTGAAGGGCTTAGTCATACAAGACTACCTCCACCTTGGACGCCAGTCACGGGTCCTGGAGCACCCGTACTTCTGATGAGCTGGCTGCACTTACTTATTTCTTTTTGCGAATCCTCACCCGAGGACATTTTCCCATTGATTTTTAGAGAGAATGGACGGGAGCGGGAGAGACAGAGAGAAACATCGATGTGAGAGAGACACACCCATTGGTTGCCTCCCGCATGGGAGGAACCTGCAATCGAGGTGCCTGCCCTTGACCAGAATCGAACCTGGGACCCTTCAGTTCTAGGGCTGATATAAATTCAAAGTAAACATCATTACATAAAAGGGTACGGTCTTTTTTTTCAATAGTTTTATTCATTTCAAATGGGCCGGATTCGGGCCGTAGTTTGCCCACGGCTGCTCTAGTCACTGAGTCAACCCAGTTGGGGCCATTGCATCTTATTTATTATGATGGTAAGTAGACGTGCTGTAAAGTGAGCCGCTTAAGCACTGTGAGGTGTCCAGTTCTGTGCCGTGAACCACATGCACGTTGTTGTGCAGCCACCCACCTCCAGAACTTTCCATCTTCCCCCACTGAAACGCTCCACCCATGAAATATTAGTTGTTGTTGTTACACCCATTAAACATTAACTCCCCACGCCCCTCCCCTGCGCCTTTGGCAGTCACCGCCCTGCTTTCCGTCTGTCCCTGTGGACATGGCTATTCCGGTCCTCCCTGTGCATGGACGTGCACAATGCCTGGCCTGTGTCTGGCTTATTTCATGGAGCGCCATGCCCTCCAGGCAGCACGGGCGGGTCAGATCCCTCCTGAAGGCTGGATGGCTTTCATTGTGGGCATAGGCCCTATTGTGCTGACACCTGCCCATGGACTCCGGGGCTGCTTCCACCACGTAGCTACTGTGACGACTGCTGCTCTGGACACGTTGTGCAAACATCTCTCCAAGTCCCGCCCTGAGTCCTTTGTGTGCACACCCAGAGGGGGCGTCTGTACTATCTGAGTTTGCCGGGTGCGGCCAGTGTGTGAAAGGCCTTTTGCTCAGAGACCCGGCTGTGGCCGACTTCCCTCCCCGGGCAGCACCGCGCTCAGCTGTCCTCTGACCCCAGCCCCAGCCCGTGCTGGGCAGAGCAGGCGCTGCGGGAGCCCCGGGAACTGCGGAGGGTGTATTGGCCGGGACTAGATGAGCTTGTGTAGGCCTCTTGGACCTGGGAATAGCGGAGGACAGCCCTTTAGAAGGAAACCAGGCTGGGGTGCAGGCAGGGCACGCCCCCTCCCTGTCTCCTTGGGGGCGGGGCCTGGGTGCTCTTGGCCACTTTTTTTCCAACTGAAGGCAAGACAGAGTGAATGAGATCACAGGCAGAGCAATTCATTTTCACAAACTGACTTTTTAAAAAAATGAATTAACTTTTAAATTGCTGCTTGCAGTGTTTCAGGAGGATGGGCCTGGGGTGGAGGAACGTCACTGAGCAGGCATCAGGAGGGACTTGGGGTCAGATTCGTGCCTTGGGCGCTTCCAGGAGGCCTGGCGCTGATGGCGGATTATCTCGTTACGTGGGAGAGACCAAACCAGGGCCTGGACAGTGCATCTTGTGTCTCCGTTTCCTATTGATTGAGAACCTAGATCTTGGTTTCCTAGATCTTTCTGTGAAGGACAAGATCATTTTGAAGGGGAGCAAATGATACAGTTTTTGCTTTCACTCCATCACCAACCTCATACACAGGAATATGTTGTGATCTGGTCAAATTCAGTGAATTTTTGTTGAGTGCCCACAAGGCATGTGCAAAATCCAGTGATGAATAAATGTTTGCCCTCCCCAAGGAGTTTGGTCTAGAGCAGAGGTTGCCAACCGGTGGTCTGCGGGTTCCGAAAGGTTGGTGACCGCTGGTCTAGAGGGCTGTGTGGTGTGTCAGCGCTTATAGGGAAGGTCGGCAGTGGGCAATTAATTTAGGTGTGCACGTACCTGGTTTGGGTTGAGGGAGAGAGTCAGAATTCAGTGAGGATCTGCAGAAGGTGAAATGAAAGGCAGGCCTGGCAGACAGGAGCGGTCTCTAGAGGTACAGGAGGAGGGGCCTTCCCAGAGTGTGGAGTGGCTTATAGCAGGCCCTGGGGTGGGGGGAGGTGGGTGGGGAGAGAGGTGAGATTGGAAAGGTGGGTTGAAGTCATACCACCTAGGATTCTGAATGCTGAGCTGGAGAATTTAGCCACTAATGAGAAAGCAAAGGGAAATGGGGCAGTGTTTTCGAGCCAGAGTTAAAGAAGGTAGCTCTGGTGATGGAGAGAAGAGCGTTTATACAGTTAGTGTAACTTGAGCTGGGAGACCAGCCAAAATGTTATTTTTCATTTCAGTGAGAGATGGTGACGGTGTGGGCCAGGCACGGTGGGGTGGGGGAGACAGTCTGAAAGGAACACCGGGTCCCAGGGCTGCGGAATTCCCTGTGCCCACTCGAGCAAGGCACACTCCTCTCCGTGGGACTCTGACATCGGTGATGGCTCGTAGTGTTTTTTCCTAATGTCAGGGTGGTCAAGTAGGTTTCATTACCTTTCTCGAAAGGGAATTATGTTTCCTCAAATCCTTTTTCTGCACCCATTGAGATGACCGGGTCATTGTTTTTTTATCCTTTACTCTGTTAATGTGGCTGAATTACACTGATTGGTTTTCGGAGGTCAAACCAGCCTTGCATTTCTGGAATGACTCCCAACTTGGGTTTTTCTGTGTAAGGAATGAGGCCTCATTAGCACCAGGCTCTAGGCGTTGGTGGACTTTAGGACCGCACGGACCTGTTTGCCTGCCAGGCAGCTTCAAGCTGGATGTTGTCCTTTGCCATCAGGAGGTCAATCTGAGGCCTGGAGATGACGGACTCTGGCCGAGGATTGAGGATGAGACTGTGCAGGGCTATCCCTGTGGCCTCTGGCGCCATACAGCCCCTCCACTGGCTGCTCACACCTGGGCAGACTCTAAGCTGCTGGAGACCCTGGTGAGGGAAATGGGGAAAACTCTGGGTCCACCTCACAGGACTCTTGTGAGGATTAAATTAGTCTGAGCATGTGAAGCACTTACCTCAATGCCTAGCCCATGGAATATACGCAGTCAATGTCAGCCAGTACCATAGCAGCAGCAGCACTGTCAGCATCATTATCATCATTATTATCACCATCCTCACCATCACCATCATCATGACCACCACCATCACCACCATCATCATTATCACCATCATTATCATCACCATCATCATAATCACCATCACCAGCACTATCATCACATCACTATCATTACCATCATCATCATCACCATTATCAGCATCACCACCATCATCATAATCACCATCATCAGCACTATCACCACCATCACTATCATTACGATCATCATCATCATCATCATCATAATCACCATCGTCATCATCATCACCATCATCATAATCATCATCACCAGCACTATCACCATCATCACTATCATTACCATCATCCTCATCACCATCATCATTATCACCATCGTCATCATCACTACCATCATCATAATCACCATCACCAGCACTATCACCACCATCACTATCATTACCATCATCACCACCACCATCATCATAATCACCATCATCATCCTCACCATGACCACCATCACCATCACTTCCATTACCATTACTGTTCTCACCATCACCATCACAATCCCCCTCATCACCATCCTCATCCTCATCCTCAGAATCACCATCACCAACATCCATCACCAACATCCATCACCACCTTCACATCATTCCTGGGGTTCCGCCGTCACACCATCAGCCGCAGCAGCGTCATTCGCGGCACCCTCACCGTCAGTACTGTTAACAATATGGGTGCACGTGGATTCCCCTCTGTGCTTGGTGAGGTTCAGGTCTTTCCTTACCTCCCTGGGGGCGAGCAGATGGAGCCGGGGCCAGGCCTCTCCCTCTTCACATCTCTGGTGCATGTGAGCTCCGTGGGCAGAAGTTTGGGAAAAAAGGATTCAGATCAGGGCTGCTGCTGGCTCTTCTGGAAACAGAAACAGCACATCCCGGGCAAGAGCCTCCGTGCTGGCTTATGGCCCATCCTTTCCCGGGTCACGTTGCGCACGAGTCTGCAGTCCGGGACCGAGACGCGCCGATGGCCGTGCAGGTGGGCCCCGGCCGCCGTCTCTAGCCAGGCTGTTAGAAGGGCGAGGGGATTTGAGGAGGAGGAGGAATACACACAGTTAGACACGCAGCTCACCGGACAGAGGTGGTGAATGCCACCTCTCTCCAAGGGGTGGTGGATGGACATATTCTCTCGTGGAGCTGTTCTCAGATCTCAACTGATCACAAAAATAAAGACGGTAAGTTGGGCGCCTGGCAAAGAGGCCGCCATCTTTGCGCTTCAGTCGAGGGAAGACATGTAAACCCAGATGCCATCCATCTTCATCGCCCTCCCACAGGCGAGGGCGCTTCCACGCTTTCTCGTCCCTGCCCTCCCTCCCCAGAAAGGGGCAGCTCCGGCAGGTCACGGAATCGGCATAAGGAATAGCCTTTTCCACGGAACACTTTTGGGTTTATTTAAGAAATAATGAACATTGTTCCTCATTTTTCTATCACCCCAAGAATTGGGCACCCCGGTCACAGACTTGTCCGAGTTGGACGCCTGCAGGGGTCCCGCTCCCGCTGCCCTCGGCAGTGAAGGAATAAACCACAGAACTCCACTTGTGCTGCTTGTCACACACCTCCCTGCATGCTTTCCTGTTGCTGCTGGGACCCACCCACAGCTTCAGGGGCGTCCACAGCACACGCTCTGAGCTCACAGTTCTGGAGGTCAGAGTCCTGACCCCGAGCGGGCGGGCTGCTTCCTTCTCGAGCCTCTGGGGGTCCATGTGGTGCCTCTTCCTGCAGGCGGCCCCCTCCTTGCTCACGGTGACTTCGGCTGCCGTCACCGCGTCTCCTCTCTGACTCTGCCCCCCCCCACTCCCCCGACTCCCACTTACACGGACCTTGAGGTTACACTGGGCTCAGGTGGGTCATCCACGACTGGCACCCCCCACCTCAAGGCCCTTCACCTCATCATGGCCACCATGAAAGGTGCCATCCTGGCAGCGTCTGGGGATTCGGACGTGAATGACTTTGGGGGCCATTGTACTACCTACCACACTTCCTCCCTTACTCCCACTCCCTTGTCCAATAATCTTAGAAAGAGTTTTTTTTTTAAAAAATATACATAGATATTTTATTTCAGAGAGGAAGGAAGAGGGAGAGAGAGAGAGAGAAACATCAACGATGAGAGAATCATTCATTGGCTGCCTCCAAACTAGGGATCGAGCCCGCATCCCCAGCATGTGCCCTTAACTGGGAATCGAACCGTGACCTCCTGCTTCATAGGTCGACGCTCCACCACTGAGCCACGCCGGTCGGGCGAAAGTTGAGTCTTTATTTTGGCTTTAGTAGAGGACTGCTTACGCAGTGAATCTAAGAGGCTGGGGACTGGGCAGCCTGCGTTGTAGCCCTAAGCTCTGCTGGGTCATCTGGGGTTACAGCTCGGCAGCTTGCGTTGTGGCCTTAAGCTCTTCTATGTAATTTGGGGTTACGGCTGGGCAGCCTGCTTTGTGGCCCTACGCTCTTCTATGTAATTTGGGGTTATGGCTGGGCAGCCTGCTTTGTGGCCCTACGCTCTTCTATGTAATTTGGGGTTACATGCATACTCCCTCGGAGGCCCTTTTTTCCTTCATCCATAAAGCAGGGGTCTTAGGCTCATATCTCAGTTAACAGGGGAGTTCTGTGTTCACGTGTGAGAATTTCTCAGCGGCTCGGGTCTGCCAACGTCAGAGAGGGAGGCAGGTGCTCACAGGCTTCTGCTGTACAGACTCGCAGGGGCCCGGATGCACTTACAGTGGGTGCGTTCGTGTTGTTTCATTTTTATTCTTTTTGACGTGTTTTTTTTCCACGTTTGTACTGCATTGGTACGCTGGCAGGGATGCTGTTCAAGCAGTGCTAAATGCATTTATGGCTCCTCCAGGCTTGGGAATGCGGTTATGCCGATCTGGGAAGGGCTGGCATATGCTCTGAGCTTCCGGTACCTGATGCAATTATTTCCTGTAAAAGATTCACCATAAAATGCTAAATAAACCGACATAACTGTTAATAACCGTTTATGTCAGAGGAGGACATTAAATTTTTATGAATTTTGGTGAACATATAGGAAAATCACTGTGAAAGTGGAATGTTCTGCATGTACATGGCTTTAGCTGTGACAGCATTTCTGCAAACATGTGACATTGTGCCGGCTCTGGATTTTTGAAAAGGATTCTGGGCCCCACCAGCGTGGCTCAGCAGTTGAGCATCGACCTATGAACCAGGGGGTCATGGTTTGTTCCTGGACAGGGCACATGCTGGGGTGTGGGCTCCATGTCGCTGATAGCGGAGAGGGTGGGCACTTGCTGGGGGTCGCTGATAGCGGAGAGGGGGGGCACTTGCTGGGGGTCGCGGGGAGCTGACAGTGGAGAGGGTGGGCACTTGCTGGGGGTCGCTGATAGCGGAGAGACATTATCAGCAATGAAAAAGACACAGCCCTTTTCTCAATGAGCTTACCAGCAGAGTCAGCCTGGGGACTGGGGATGGTGTTAAACAAAGAGGTAAATAGTAAGCCCGGCTGGTGTGGCTCAGTGGTTGAGCATCGACCTATGAACCAGGGGGTCATGGTTTGTTCCTGGACAGGGCACATGCTGGGGTGTGGGCTCCATCCCTGTGGGGTGTGCAGGAGGCAGCCAATCAATGATTCCTTCTCATCACTGATGTTTCTCTCTCCCTCTCCTTCTCTCTTCCTCTCTGAAATCAATAAAAATATATATTTAAAAAAATATAAAAAGGGTTCTGGTAGCAATAGAGGCCTTTACTGCAGTAAAAACAAAAACTCCGACCACGGCATGAACTCTGGCCATACATGCGTGCTCGCTGCGGGGCCGTCACTGCGCCACGTTGCCAGGTCCGGCTGTGGCGTGACTTTGGGGCACAACATGCACTCACCCTGTGAGGTGTAGGCATCCAGGTCCTTACTCTGCAGGCGGGGAGCTGACAGCAGAGAGGGTGGGTACTTGCTGGGGGTCGCTGATAGCGGAGAGGGGGGGCCTTGCTGGGGGGTCGCGGGGAGCTGACAGTGGAGAGGGTGGGCACTTGCTGGGGGTCGCTGATAGCGGAGAGGGGGGGCACTTGCTGGGGGTCGCGGGGAGCTGACAGTGGAGAGGGTGGGCACTTGCTGGGGGTCGCTGATAGCGGAGGGGGGGGCACTTGCTGGGATCGCCAGTTTCGCAGGCAGAGGCGTCCCCTGCACATTGTCCGGCTCCGATGCCAGGAGCATGAGAGCCAGGGAGGCCGCCTGGGCTGTGAGGCGGGACTGCGGTCACAGTCGGGGCCTCCGTGGTGGAGCCTACTGCAGGGACCCATGTGCTGTGGGCGGGATATTTGGAGGAGTGGTTGAAAGAGCAAACATAGCCCCTGCCAGCTTGGCTCAGTGCTTAGAGCATCGGCCACAGGACTGAAGGGTCTCAGGTTCAACTCCCGGTCAAGGACACATACCTCAGTTGCAGGTTCAAGTCCTGGCCCCAGTCGGGGCGCAAGCAGGAGGCAAGCAATCGATGTTTCTCTCTCTTCCCCCCTTCCCCCTCTCTTCCACTCTCTCTAAAAAAATCAGTGGGAAAAATATCCTTGGGTGAGGATTAAAAAAAAAAGGGCAAACATACTTGGACCTGGCTTTGTGGAAGAGGTGGCACCAGGGGGAGGGGGTGCAACCCAGACGGTGAGGGGAGGGTACGTTGGTGCACACAGGTGTGGGGGGGCCTGGCTTCTTTCTCTCAGGTGGGAAGCGAGGGAAGGTGGTCAGGTGCTGGGGGCGCACCATGCTTGCTGGGGGAGTTGGCACGCACATGATACGAACGGGGAGAGTTTAGGGATGGACACAGGAAAGGTGCCACTTACGGAGCCTACTCTGGTGGGCGTGCGGGATGGATGGACGAGAAGTTGATCGGGCACGTGGAGATGGGTTTTACACGGAGCCCGACGTCTTTTTAGGTGGAACCGTTGCGAAGGAGGGACATCACTGACTCGGTGGTTTTTAAATCGAGAGCCGGCGAAGTGAGTGATTTCTGGGTCTCGGACACTCTCTAACGTCTTTTGTTCGCCGTGACAGCTCTTTTATCCCCTGGTGTGCGAGTGCACGTGTGGCCTGCATTTCGGGTGCTCACCTGCAGGAGTAGGCACTGCCTCATGTCGGGGTGAGGACTTGGGGTTTTAGAGACGGGTCGGAGGGCCAGTGCTCAGGGTCTTCTCTTAATGCTGGACGTCCGTGTGCGTATTTGAGTGTAACGTGGCTCTTACTGTCAGCTTTGGTTATATGACGTGTTTAACACCAAGCTGGTTTCCTGAGTTTTCAGTCCATAGTTAGGAAGAAGTCATCTGATGAAAACACGTGTTAATGGAAATGTAAGATAGTCCACCAAGTGATAATTAGAATGCTAACAGGATCCCCAGTTTTCTTCCCATTATAAATGTTATTCAGCCATAAAAAGAATCATGTCCTGAGACAAGGTACAACGTGTAGGAACCTGGAAAGCACGCTAAGCGCAAGGAGGGAGGCACAAAGGGGGCAGTCTTGTATGATTCCATTCATGCGGGGTAGCTCGTTGCCAGGTTATCGGGGTGGGGCGGGGGAGGGAGGGTGGTGAGCAGCTGCTGACTGGGCACAGGGTTTCTGTTGGCTGCGATGAGGAAATTTTGGAAATGGATAGCGGGGATGGTAGCACAACATTGGACTGTTAACGAAGGCCCACTAAACTGTACACTTAAACACGGTTAAGAAGGCAACTTCTACATCATGTACATTTTACCACAATAAAAAAATCACTTCATTGTTGTCTGGTACCCCGAGCAGAGATGCATTTCTCCTACGTAAAGGATGAGCCTTTATATTTGTCTCTTGAAAGGAAAGGCCCCTCCTGTGGGTGTCGGAGAGAAGGATCCAGGCAAAGGCGGAACGTGTGTTAATGTTTAAAAAAGCAGCATCGGCCTTTCCACCCCCCACTGACATCTCCCCCTTTCTCCTCCACAGCCTTTTACAACTACGACGCGCGGGGAGTGGACGAGCTTTCCTTACAGATCGGGGACACCGTGCACATCTTAGAAACGTACGAAGGTGCGTATCCCGTGGGCGTCCCTTCGCGTGCTGTTCCGGGCACCTGGCGGGCGTCCCAGGGCCCGTGGGCAGAGCGTTCCCTGGTAGGAAAGGGGGTTCCTCGTGTGGTGGGTTTTCTTGTGGTGGGTTTTCTTGCGTGGCTGGAAGGCCAGGTAAGGAGGGTAGTAAGGCGGTTCATTATTTGATGAAAGCTTTATGAAGATGAAATTAAAACGGAAAATCCCCTTTATTCAGTGTACTGATTCTTGTACGGGCCCTGCAACTGCAACTCCGGCATATTATAGGATGATGCTCCAACCAAGTGAGCTACCCAGCCGGGGTAAAAAAAAATGCCTTTTTAAAAAATCTCTAAAATTGTTTTATTGAAAAAACTGTTTTCATGCAAAACAAAACAAAAACACACACCTCATTGGTTCCTTTTTTGCAGATGCGTGCCATTCCTCACTGATACTAACCGAAGAAAATGTAAAAAATGCATTACGATAGTTTAGTGTTTAAGTCACTGTTTTGAGGTGTGTGATGGGAATGGAGACTTTTCTATGCTCTCGCTTCGATCTGTCAGTAACATCCTCAGGGGAACCAGCCTTGTCGTTTCTTTTTTTTT
>NW_006284618.1:5292904-5297704 GCF_000327345.1 Myotis davidii | reverse complement strand
TCTAGTTGTAGAGTTTACAGTCAGCCAGGCTTCCTGTGGTTCTGGATGAAGTCCGTGTTGTTTCTCTGAGGTATTAATCAATTGTTGTGAGCGGCATTAACTTCCCGGTGTTTATCTCTGCCGCCATCTTAGTTTCTCCAGCCTTGTCGTTTCTTACTTCCTTTTCTTTTTTAAATCCGTGACCCCGTTTTCTGAGGAGCAACAGAGCGGGTCAGAGCCGCGCAGGGCGGGGCCCAGGAGGCGGCTCCGGTTACCCCAGAGATGAGCCGGTGCTGCGGGGCGGCTCCGGCCCTGGTTCCCAGACCATGGTCTCCCCTGTGGAGTGTCTCTAAATTAGTTGGCGCTGTGGTTACTGTTGCACAGAAGAGACGCAGTCAAAGGAGGAACAAGAATATACTACCGTCTTTTGAGAGGCAAGGGCCGTTTGGTAAGATGGAGTTTGAGTGGTTGCGGCTTATGTCCTGCTCGGAGGAGTGGCTCCCAAATAGCACAGGAACCAGAAGCAGCGATGAAAACCCAACGTTTCAACAGCGAAGTTGCTTTCAGGTTGGGTTTAGCCAAACTGTTCCCAGGGGGCGGCGAGGTGGGGGGGAGGATCGGCAGCCGTCCCATCGGAACCAACTGGTGAACTTTGGGCGCAGGCTCGGGAATGCGCTCTGCCCGCTGGTGGGTGCGCTGGGCTTTTAGGTACCAGGGGAGCTCCGACTGGCTCTGTGACCCTGGCTCCGTGACCCTGGCTTCCTGACCCTGGCTCCGTGACCCTTGTCCAGGAGGCGCCTGAGACAGGCGGGCCTGGTCACACGTTCCCGTCCCTCCTTCCCCACGTACTGCACGCAGACTTAGACCCCATTCCGCTCGCACCCGGTTCCCTACAAACGTCCGCTGGAAAGAAAGAAAAGGCTGTAGCAGCGTCCTCCTCGGAGCAGATGTTCCCCCACAGACACAGGGCCCGTCCTCCTTCGGGGCAGGCGTCCTGGTGCTGGACGCCGTAGGCGGGTTTGCAGTGTTTACGGCCGATCGTCAGCTCGCCTTGTCTGCGCCCAGCGCCTGTTCACTGGCTGCGAGGAAACGGAGAGAAGTTCAGTCGAGGTTAAGGGATCGGACCGCTCCTCGCAGACACGTGCCTCATCTGAAGGGGCGTCTCTTTGGTTTCTGGCCCCGGGTCAGCGGTGGCGGGATCCGTTTAAGGAATGCGGGGCAGTGACACCGTTCCCCAGCAGGTAGCCGTTTCCTGGGCAGCGAGCGCGTGGGGACTGCGACTTCCTGTCCTTCCTTCCCCGGAGGAATGTCCTTGTTGAAGCGGGAGGTCCTCCGCGAGTCCGTGTCCCTGTCAGACATTTACCTTAAAAAAAATAACCGGAGAGCAGGCGTTTGACGTTTGGGCCGGCATCCCGAGAAAGGACCCTCAGTGAGCCTGTATTTGGCGGGCTAGCCACTCTTCCACGTTTTGCCCGGAGGTGTGGCTCAGTGGTTGAGCGTCGACCTATGAGCCAGGAGGTCAGGGTTCAATTCCCGGGTTTCATGCTCAATCCCAGTAGGGGGCGTGCAGGAAGCAGCCGATTCATGATTCTCTCTCATGATCATGGATGTTTCTTCCCATCCCTCTGTCCCTCTCCCTTCATGTCTGAAATCAATAAAAATATTAAAAAATATATTAAAAAGCATCTTCCAGGGTTTGTTTAGAATCCTCCACTCTTTGTAAAGACCTTTCACGGGCAGTGAACCCCCTTATTTTGGAAACCGTCCTTGGGTTTGAGTCAGAACCCGGTCGGAGAAAGGCGCCTGGGGGGAGTTTGGGCCCAGGAGACGTGGCGATGTTATTACCATCACCCGGAGGGGGACGGCGTTTCTGCCAGATCCTCGTGGTCCGTCTGCATTCCGCGCAGCGCGTGCGAGTTTGGCCCCCCCCCCTCCCCGCGTTCCCTCCCCCCTGCTCCCGCTTTTCCTGCACGAAAATTTATTTCTGTTTGTCAAATTTGATTTTCTTTCGCTATGTGATCCTTCTCAGGATATTACTGAGATTGCTCCAGAGAATATAAAATTTCGCAAGGATCGCTCTTTATATTAAGTTTCAAAAAAACGGATTTGCCCTCAGGCGATGATTAATTTCTGCATCTCGGGCTTCTGAAGGCGGGGGACTCGGACAGGAAAGGGAAGTGTAGGTCCCTGGACGTGGAAGGAGCTGTGAGGGGTCGTGGAGGACACCCCTGCCTCTAGAGTGTCCAGGGCCAGGCTGATCCGAGATCACAGAGGCTTAGGAAGTGACCCTCGTGTGGCCGTGGACGTGCCCGGCCTGCTGCCCACTCATTGCCATCAGGGTCCCAGGGGCTGGATGCTGACCCCGAGGGGTGCGCAGGCATTGCACGGAGATCAGGGCGTTATTATTATTATTACTTTTTTGGGGATTATTCTTTTGATGAAATCACAGTCTCTGCTGCAGCAAGATTCGGGCTTTGCCTCCTGCTGGTCTGAGGGAGCCCTCCGCCTGGGAGCTCTCGGAGGGCCGAGGCTGGGTCTGATCTGCCTACAGCCGAACTCTGCCAGCGCGGTGCCTGGCGCATGGCGTGTGGGCGCAGGCACTGGGAGGATCAGCGACAGTCCTGGGGGGAAACCCCCGGCTTTGCTGTGCTCAGGAAGGCCGTTAAAAGATGCGCTGCCCCTGCCAGGCGAGCAGAGGAAAGGTCCCCGCTCACTGCCCCCCTCCGCGTGGGGAGCCTATGGCTGTGTGAGTGGGTGTGTCCGCTCCTGTCCTTCCCCGATGGCGTGCCCCTGGCTTTCGTGGACGTGACTGTGGTCGTGCTCCCCGTCTGCTCCTGCCCGTGCGGAGGTGCACTCCTGCCGTCTCGGGGTACCCGGTCCGCAGCTCCCGCTGCTGGTGGGCGGCCCCACGTTTCACTCTCTGCCCTGCGGGCGCCCCCACACCTCCACTTCCCACCACCCCGGGTCCCCCAGCCCCGAGCTTCCTGCCTGTGGCCACTTCCCGTTTCTGAGCTAATTCCGACGCCCCGGTTTCTAAGGGTTGTCTTCAGTGCAGCCTAAAACCCGGCGTGTGGTCACCGTGTGCGGGTCGGCCCAGCACGCACCCTCCCCGTGCCGGCGGGGGTTCTGGGCTGGTCCTTGGGCTCCTGCGGGCGGAGTTGCATGTGAGCTGAGTGCATGGCCTGAAGTGACCTCAGGGCGACGGGGCTGAGGAAACACTGACGTCAGGCTGTGTGGGGGGCTGGGGGGCCGGGGTGCTGGTGCTGCCGGACCCACGGGCTTTTGCAGGGACAGCCTCTGCCCTCAGCCTGAGGGCGGTGCCGAGGGTGTGGTCCGGCCTGGCCCCTCTTTGAAGGGACTCTTCCCTTTAGTGGGGAATCCTGCCAACAGCTGCCCCATGTCCGCCTCCGCCCTCGCTGCTGTCTCCGCTCCCCACCCGAGGGATGGGGACTTGAATGTGGGCCAGGCCCCGAGGGGGTCGGGCCGGTGCCGGGGCCGCTGCTTCCTGTCGGGGCCTTGGCCACAGAAGCACTTTGTGAGTCCGTCGCCGCCCCGGGGCCCAGATCCTCGGCCTGGAAGCGGCAGGAAGTCCGCTCTCAATGGCACGTCTGTTGTGGGGCAGCTCTCGATCTGAGGATGCCGGCATTCGCACTTGGCAGCGACCCCAGCGCACGTCAGACAGAGGGAGGGACTGGAGGACGCGTTCTCAGGAGCCTGCGAGTGGGCACAGGGTCCTCCTCGGAGCTGCTGCTTAGCTTGGGCGACGCCCTCCAGGCCCCTGTGGCTAGTGGCGGGGGAGGAGCGGTGGCTGCCCGCTCAGGCCCTCTCAGGCCGCCAGCATGGTCTGCGGGCAGCCCCATTGCACATCCCAAAGCCCTGGGATCGTTCCGTCCTGGTGGCTTCCAGGGTCAGCAAAGCGATGCGCGCTCCTCCGCGTGCGGTGTCAGGGCCCCACGACGCCTCCTCGCACTGACCTCTCCCCTTTGTGTTTGTTTAGGCTGGTACAGAGGTTACACCTTAAGGAAAAAGTCTAAGAAGGTAAGTCGTTCTTCCCATTAAATCCAGCGCAGGTCCCTCCCTACATCACCCGTGAGAGGAAACCAGTTCCCTCTCGTTCCTGTCTGCGCCTGTTCCTCCTGCCTCTTTCTCTGAATTTAAACTCTGTGTGGGCTGTGGTGCGGACCGCCCTCCACCGTATTCTGGCCAATGTGTGCATAGGAACTGCAGCTGCGTGTCCCCGAGCGAATTGCTGGGCTGTGATAGGCTGTTACCCATGAATCCTCTTCTTTTCCTGGTAGAATTTTGGATCCTCGTTCAGCAAAGGAATGATCTGGGTAGAAGGACTTCAGAAAACAGCAGCAGCAAAAGGCGGAGGACGGGCCCCGATTTTCAATGGCGTCTCATCCTCGATGGCCAATGAATAGATTTGCGAGGCCCTCGCAGGCCTGCTTTTCTCTGAATGACGCCCGTTTCATGCCGCTGTGTCGCTCGCAGACGAAGGCGCCTCTGCGCCCCAGCCAGTCTGCACGCGTGGTGTGTGTGTGAGCTTCTGAGGCCGGGACCTGCCATTACAGCTCGGTCGCTGTGGCGGCCTCTCCATTCTTAGCTCCGTAAACCCAGGGATGGCTCTCCTGTGTCCTCCTGTGACGTGGAGCCCTCCCGGCCGTGGTCAGGCGGCCACATTCGCTGCCGTGTGCTTTCATGCCTAATTATGCTTGACAGGGGGTTCATCTTCCTCCTCTTTCCTAACCTTGCCTCTCATTATCTCCTGGCTGGGCTGGGCTCTGCTGGCAGTCCGGAGCCTGTAACCACGGCTTCCGC
>NW_006284618.1:5273807-5292073 GCF_000327345.1 Myotis davidii | reverse complement strand
CTCCTGCCAGTTCTTCCCACCCACCCCGCCAGCCCGGACTGGGCCGCAGGTCCCCACCCAGCGGTGCCCGGGGGCCTGGAGGTTGGGACCAGCCTTTAACTGGCTGGGTGGTGAGGTAGATTTCCCCAGGGGAAGCCGGGGTCCCTAGATGCCCCTTCTGTGATAGGAGTGCCTTCCTGCCAGAGCAACCCCGATTGATCTGAGGGCTTTAGTGAGGAAGAGACGAGGATCCTGGACCACACGGATGGCGGTCTTTCTGTCCCCTCCTTCCCGCTCGGCGATAACTCTTATTTCTTTATTTTTAAAGGGTTGGACATCATGGCATTCCCAGTCTCTTTTTAAAAAATACATTTTTATTCATTTTTAAAGAGAGAGGCGGGGAGAGATAGAGAGATAGTAGCATTGATGAGAGAGGGAGTTGTTGATTGGCTGCCTCCTGCAAGGCTCCTACTGGGGATCCAGCCCGCAACCCGGTCATGTGCTCTGACTGGGAAGGAATCGAACCGGCGACCTCTTGGTTCCTGAGCCACACCGGCCGGGCTGATAGTTCCTTTTTAATGAAATCCGGCCGTGTTCCCGGTCGGCAGGAGGACCAGGAATCATGGTGACCAAGCACATGCCCAGCCAACAGGTGCTGTGTTTCTGGATGCCCTGTTCGACCATTTTGGGGCCAGGGGCCAGGGCCACCCGACCAGAAGCTCCTGCTCCCGCATCAGGTGCATCAAAGCCCCCGTGCCGCTGAGTGGATTGCGGCTGTGCACCCTGGATCTTACGCAGGAAGCTGTGCCCGGCTTGCGTGGCGCTGCCCGAGGCCTAGCCCTGCCTTTCCTTGCTCCCCTCCGCTCCCCTCCAGGAGGGAGTCTGCGCTCCTTGGTGAGGCTCCTGGCACTTCTGGTCTGTGCCCGGCCCCGAGTGTCCTCTGCAGGCGCTGTCTCCTGGGCCCTGTTCAGGTTCAGTGGGGTCCAGGTGCGTGCTTCACCCAGGAGCGGAGAGCCCTGTAAGCCGTGCTCCCCTAGTGCCGACTGGGCTAAATGCACCAGTTTCCGGATCAGACTGTTGAGGTGTCCGTGGGCCAGGCAGCTGCCGGTGGTCATCTCCACTGTGAGGTCGGGAACCATCAGAGACCGTCACCAGTGGACATCAGTCGGCTGATGGTTGGCCTGCGTCCCGGTCAGCAGTGCAGACGGGGTGCGGCCCGTGGAGACGGCACAGGACTGCCTCCCGGGATCGTGTCTTTGCAGACACATCACCCTGTTTCTTCCTAACGGATCAGCAGCCTCGTTGAAACACAAGCTGTGCGCTGCCATCTTTCACGCTTTGTTTTCTTGGCTCTTTTCCGGGAGGCGTACCCTACGTTTGCAGAATTAATAGAGACCCAATCGCCCCCACCTTTTCTGGGGACAGTTGTTTGATTGACAGCCAGTAATCATATTGATAATAAAAACTGTCTTTTTTTTTTCCTCCCCAAAGGGTATATTTCCTGCCTCATATATTCATCTTAAAGAAGCAATCGTTGAAGGAAAAGGGTGAGTCTGGGCTTGATGTTTCCATGAAGGAGGCAGCATTCGGCGTTGCTCCCCTTCCCGTGCAGGGTCCTCGAGGGGCTTGGGCAGTGGGTGTGCCTGGCCGTGGGTGACAGGAGTATTGGGGGAGGAAGAGGGGCTTAGGGTTGTGTGCAACCTGGTTGTGAGCCTTTGAAGAGTCTACCGTCAGCCCCTCCCCTGCAGTCAGTGTCCTTGAACCTGCTGTCGGCTTTGGAGAGCATCCTAGTGCCCTGTGCGTCCTCGGGGCGCTGCCCCACCAGGCAGAGGCCGCGTGGCCCCCCAGCTCGGCAGGCATTTCCGGAAGAATCTGCAGGCTTTGGTACACGTGGAGTTTCAGGGGAGCAACCAGTTGTTAAACTGGGACATGCAACATCTACAGTTTGTCCGGCTGTGACATATGCTTCTTAGAGGTCATCCCAGGGATGTACAAGGGCATTGCAGCCGGGGAACCCAGGAGGCAGGAGTGAGAAATGACGAGCCAGGTGCGCCCGGGGGGAGGGAGGGAGCATTCAGATGTTTTCCTTGTTTGTCTCGGCTACATCTTCACTCTCAGTCACACATGTAGGTTATCAAATTACTAATCAGATGATTGCCGCATAATGACGCCTCTCTGGCTGATTGCAAAATTGCCTCTCCAAGCCCCGCACTTCCCCCGCGTGGAGGGCACCAGCTCAGCTCCCGGGGTCTATTAAAGCGGAGAAAGCCACTGAGAGGCATGCACGTGATGGCCAGAGTGTGGTCTTCTTTTATGCACACAAGATGTTTTGCATGCAGGATTGAAAGGAAATAAATTAAAGGGGCGACGAAGAAGGCAGGCGGTGGGACTTTTACCCCCTTGTGGAAATGACTGAATAAGGGACGCCGTCCGTGTTTTCCATCCGTCTCCATAGGCAACAGGGTAGCAGTCAGATTGTAGGTGATTAATTTTTTAAAAAATATTTTGATGAATACAAGCAAATACATGGAAACTATAATTATGAGGCATAATAGTAAAGTGAACAAGAGATTATTTTAGCTCTCAGCAAATAGAGTCGCACCCTGCCCGACGGAGAGACGGGCACAGAGGGACAGAGGCATCCCTGTCCTGTGCCTGGGGCTGTTGGAAGGTGGATGGAGAACTGGGGGAAACTGGCAGCTTAGAAACAGGGTCCCTGCCCCTGCTTCCCGCCACCTGTCACTGCTCTCCATGCTGCTACCGGCCCAGTCTCCCCTCCACCGCGCCCTCCCAAACCCACCTGCCTTTCCCTTCCCTCCCGGCCCAGAGCCTCCTGCCTTCAGACCGAACCGGTGATCTCCTTCCTCCTTCCTCCTTCTTCCTCCTTCTCCTTCCTTTCTTCTGGTCCTGGTCCTGGTCGGGCATACACAGGAGGCAACCGATCGCTGTGTCTCTCTCATCCAGGTTTCTCCCTCTCTTTCTCTCTCTCCCCCTCCCTCCTTCCCTGCCACTCTCTCTAAAAATCAACAGGAAAAAAAAATCCTTGGGTGAGGACTAACAAAAAAAACCCAACCAAACAAGGCAAAACAAAAACACCAGTGCTCGCTCACCTAGGTCACGGGTTAAGGACAAGTCAGGGTTAACCTGTCGGGTGGAGAGAAAGGGGAAGGGGTTCATCAGAGCTGGGGGCAGGTGGAATGCCTGTGGCCATTTGGAAGCAGTGACTTGGCTCAGAGTTCGCCACGGGTAACCGCTCTGGCGTTATCACATAATGAGTTTTATGCTCCGTGGAAATGTAGAAGCCGTCCTATTCCGAGCCTGCGTTTCAATGCCACACGGGCTGGTTGTGATTTGGGGCACGTCTGAGATAGATGGGTACACGTGATGGAAGTACCTTCCGCCTCCCAGACCTTGACGCCCGGAAGACTTTCGCGGGTGTCACCCTCCTGCTTGGTCTGGGCTTGACATTGGAGGCGGGCGGCTGGCACAGCGGGTAACAGACAAGCATCCTCGGGCTCTGTCCAGACACCACCTGTCGCTCTTAGAGACTCACGCTGTCGTACGTGTGGCTCCAGCCCTGTCTGTGAGTCTTCTCTCTGTTGGCTGATGTGGTCTATGGCCTGGGTTTGGAATTTACAGGTTTCCACTCGCAGGGATTACGGAGCCGTGAACTTAGCTGCCTCTCCGCCTCTCTCCCCAGGCAAGATGAAACGGTCATTCCCAGCGACCTGCCGCTCATTCAGGAGGTCACCACGACGCTACGGGAGTGGTCCACCATCTGGCGGCAGCTCTACGTGGTGAGAGCCCGTGGCATCGCAGCTAAAAGAGTGACAGTGGTCTCGCTGGGCCTTTTCTGTCCCCATCGATGTGTGCCCCCTCCCTTCCCACCCTCCCCCCCAACCCCCCTCGGAACCTCAAAAGCAGACCTGGGACCAGGCGATAGGCAGAAAAGGCAGAGACAGCAGCGTGGCTTGGATTCTGCTCAGCCTTGGGGGGTCGTGCGCCCTTTGACCTGCTCTGTGTTGGGGTGCAGCTGGGCTCAGCTTCCTTGTGTTGGAAGAGGGACAGGCCGCTTTGCTTTCCAAGAAGGACTGGGCAGTCCTTGCGACGGACCCTCAGTGTTTATAGTTTGTTCTCGAAGACAAAATCCTGCTTTTAAACTGCAATAGGTGCTCACTTAGGGATCTGGTAGATGATTACTATTTTTTTTTTTTTTTTTTGCCACTCGGCTGTTATCATTGGAGGAAACTACGTAGCCGTGTGGATTTAAGCGTGACTGTTAGAGGTGGGATGGTTTCCATCCTGGCTTCTTTGTCCGTTTCTGCTGGTTGTGGAAAAAGTCTTGTTATTAATGCAGAGAGGTTGGGGCCATGGCATCTTCCATTTCCTATTCCCTCAGGGCACAAAAATTCATATTTGCAAAGATTACCTTTTGTTAGCCCTTATTTCTATTCCAGCTGCTGCTTTCTTCTCATATGCTAATGCCGTCAGCTCAGAGCTGGGAGCTGGGCTGTGCAGGGCCGGCAGCCCCTGGGTCTGGGGATCTGGACGCTTCCTGAGACCCCGCAGCTGCGCCCAGGCGGGCTCCTTGGTTTTCATTTTGCAGCCGCTTCCTGCAAACGCACAGTAATGAGCAGTTGCCGTAATTGTTCATCACATGTTCTCCCAGAACTCAGCACGTCCAGTTAGCGACGAGTGTTTTGTGTAAATCGGAGCAGTTTTGTCGTTGCTGTTTCGCATTTGACTTAGCAAATTTCACACAAAATACTGCGGCAAAACAAACAGGGGTGGATGCCGCCTCATGTGTTAGTGGACACGGTTTTATGTGATTCATTTATTTTTTAAAAATATTTTTATTGATTTCGGAGAGGAAGGGAGAGGGAGAGAGATAGAAACATCTATGAGAGAGAAACATCAACATTGATCAGCTGCCTCCTGCACGCCCCTTACTGGGGATGGAGCCTGCATGTGCCCTGACCAGGAATCGAACAGTGACCTCCCAGTTCATAGGTCGATGCTCATCCACTGAGCCACGTGGGCTGGGCAGTGGACAAGGTTTTAGCCATATTGTCCTGAAGCAGGCATTCCAATGGCTCCTTTGTTCTCCTTTTAAAGAATTTATATTTGCCTTTTATGGACCTACATTGTGGGATTTGTACAAAGCCAAAGATAAATGCTTATGCTATTTTTATTTTTTGTGATTACTTTTTGCTTTACTGTGTTGTAGACAATTTAGCAAAATATTAAGGATGTTAGCTATTTGGTAAGGCTTTAGAAAAATGGGCCGGGAGCATTAATGAGGGGAACAAAAACAATTTTTCAGTAAACCATTAATTTTGACCATTTAGTTTTCATTTAATAAATGAACATCAGGATCATACCATAAAGAGAGTTCATGGGATGTTAGTGTGTTATATGATGATGGAGGTGGGGGTCTTAGGAATTCGTTGAAAGGGGGTGACATACTGGAAGTCGTGGACGAGAGATTCAGGGATGTGGAGGAGACGTTACTTTAACAGGCAGTGACGATCACATTTAAATCTTTTATAGGGATTGTAGGTTAGAATTTTACCGACTCAGGTGTCCCCTAGATTTCTTTTCACAGGAAGAACCACGGGGCTATTTCCCTTGGACGGTCCCTAGTTTCCTTGGCCAGTTGACCTCTTGCAGGTGCAAAACTGTGGCTCTTCTCTGTACCTGGAGTCCTCCCTGGAGATGGGTGGACGGTGAGAGGACGTGTGGATCCTGCACCTTCCTTGCGTTTCCCTTTTGGCTCGTCGACTGAGATCCTGCTTCTTGCATGAGCCTCCCGCCTGTGTGTTGGCAGGACCTCGGCGCTCTGGGGCGCTGCTCAGAGATGCCAGTCTGGGCAGGCAGGAGCTGTAGGCTCGGACTGAGTCCAAAGGGTCCGTGGTTGCCCCACGGGGCGTTATCCAGTGGGCTGGCTCTGAGGCTCTCGGGGCACACCCGGCTCTGGTCGGCCTGTTGATTCACAGGTGCCTCGTCTGCAATGCAGACACAATGTTGAGGGTCATGCATCACTTTTTTATTGTTTTCATCTTTTAGTGTCTGGTAGGAACCACATTCCATAGAACATCTTTTTTTTAATTTTTAAATCTATTTTTATTGATTTCAAAGAGAGGAAGGGAGAGAGAAATAGAAACATCAATGATGAGAGATCATCACTGATTGGCTGCCTCCTGCACACCCCCATTGGGGATGGAACCCACAACCCAGGCATGTGCCCTGACTGGGAATTGAGCCCTGACCTCCTGGTTCATGGTGACGTTCAACCCCTGAGCCAGGCCGGCCGGGCTAAAATGCCTTTTCATCGGACGTAAGTTACATTCTGTCCTATACGGCATTCACTGCACGTGTATTTGGACCCCCCCCCCCCCCACGTTTTGGCCCCCCCCCCCCCCATGCTGGGTTACGCCAGAGCGCTGACCTGGGCTTCTCTGCCCCTCCGCGCAGCACGACAACAGGGAGATGTTCCGCAGTGTGCGGCACATGATCTACGACCTCATCGAGTGGCGGTCGCAGATCCTCTCGGGGACGCTGCCCCAGGACGAGCTCAAGGAGCTGAAGAAGAAGGTCACCGCCAAGATCGACTATGGAAACAGGTGTGTTCATCTGGGAGCTGATTTCATGCTTAAGCGACCCGGTGCGGTAATGTCGGCCGAAGCCCGGAGGAGACTAAACTCATATTTTATCGTAAAGCCAAGCTTCCCGCGGCCGGGCGGTGGCGTGGCTTTCATGTTTAAAGGGAGGAGCGTTTGCTGTTGCATCTCGGACACCAGGGGTTTTCCGAGTCGCAGTGGAACCTGCTGTTCTCTTCAGGAAGCGGGGTGAGGGGCCTGCCCTTGGCCAGGTGATCCCCCTGCCCCCCCCCCCTCGTCCCCCGTCCCACATGGGTTCTAGAGACAGGATGTTTGACATTGTCACGTGAAACCCATTTCATGGCCACCTGCCTGAAAAACCCACACTGTGGAACTTTGATGTCATTTTCCACGAGAGCATTGTGTTTCCAAGTTATGTCCAGAGACCACCTGCCTAGTTTGGCTGCGGGAAGCTGCCAGAGCACCTGATGCGGGGACAACGCAGTTAAGAAAGGAGGTGTTTCCAACGGGGATTTACTCCTTTGATGGGAAGCACAGTCGGTGGGAAGACAGTGTTTTGCCCGAAGAACTGGAGTGCACGCCGTCATTTCTCTCTAGCCCAGGGCGCTGCACATAGCTCTCTAGGTCCTTCTTCAGGGAAAAGCGATATAAAATAGAACCACAGTGTTGCAACTTTGATTTTAAAGCGGCTTCCGGGAAACATTTGACAAAGGCCATTTGATAAAGTCAAGGACCCTCTTTCTAGGAAAACGCATGTACTGGACGCACACACGGCTTTGCATACGATGTCTTGGGCGGTCCCAGCCCCCTTTCCTCAGTGGAGCTTTGGCGTCCAGCGTGTTCGTCTCTGACGGGCTAGGTTCTCTTGTTCAGCTAAGATGCTCCTGGCTAATGATTCAGGGTCTCTGAGCAGTGGTTGTTGAGAAAGTCACAAAGAATGGTTGGCAGGCCACGCCCTGTGATGGGACGTGGCATTCTGGGAGGAGCGCGGGTGCCGCCAGGAGAGGGTCCTGGCTCAGAATCCAGGCTCTGGGCTCCCCAGGTGGCTCTCTGAGTTGAAGTGCCCTCCTTTGTGAAGTGGGCCTGGCCACCTGCCTTGGCAGGAGGTGGTGAGGCGTCGGTGGCAGGATGGATGTGCACAGCAGGTCGGCACCGGCCTGGGTCCTCTCCGCAGGATTCTGTGTGGGGAGCTTTGTCAGCCTGGACCTTCTGGCCAGGCCTAAACCCAGGAGCTTAGCAGCTCCGCCCACACCCCAATGGATCCCCTCCCCAATCATTAGCATTGACTCCACCCACCTCGAAGCGACCCTGCCCACACAGCACTAACTGTCCAGGGGCCCTTGCAGGGCTGGGGGAAGCAGTAGAATTTGCAAAGACAACTAACGAGAGCTGACACGGCTGCTGTAGAAATCCTCTTTCTGTTCCTCTCGGGGCGCCGTAGTCATTGCAGGGACTGAGGCTGTGTCCAGGGACTCTGCTTAAAAGCCTGTGTGCTCTCGTGCCCCTGACAGGCCGCCATGGGTCCTGCTTCACCATCAGTGTGTTTGCTTAATTGATACTAAAAGGAAAAAGTTAGATTTCTGTGGTTGCTGTCCAAACGGTGAACTCTAAACCCGCCTGACGGGTGGTCTTACTCCCATCACAGCGGGCGCTGGGCGGCCCTCAGGGAAAGAAGCCGGGGTCAGTTTGTCGGGATGGAGTCTCTATTGCCAAGTCCACGTTCCTCTTCACCTCGTGCCCATGAAAGACATTCTCCAGTGGAAATTTGTCTTTCTTTAAACAGACTTCCCTAGGTTCTATGGTTAAAACATATGACAGTTTTCTGCTTCAATAGACCTGTGAATGGCAGGCAGGAAATCTCAAAAGCAAAGTGTCAGTCATCTATGGTCTAGAGCAGGGGTTCTCAACATGTGGGTCGTGACCCCTTTGGGGGTCGAACGACCCTTTCCCAGGGGTCGCCTAAGACCATCGGGAAAGACATATATAATCACGTATTGTTTTCGTGATTAATCACTATGCTTTCATTATGTTCCATTTGTAACAGATTGGGAGTCACCACAACATGCACTGTATTAAAGGGTCGCGGCATCAGGAAGGTCGAGAACCACTGGTCTAAATCCTCATGTTTTCGTACCACCGTGGCACAACCCTTTGTTTATATACTCATCTTTGTTCCTTAAATAGAAATGATGGTTACAAAAAAAAAATCACCAAACCAGTTTGCTGGATTTGGGAAAAGGGAGAGAATGTTGCCAAAAAAACATGTAGCTGTGGATGGATAGCTTTATCGGCCAGACGCTGCTCACGGTTTCCGTCGGCTGCTGCATCTCACCATCTGGCCAGAAAGTTGCTTGCTGCTGTCGTGGGTAACTTCCATCTGTTTGGCGTTGAAACACGGAACCTGTTCCTTGCAGATCCTCTGATGGGCCAGTGTAGGGATTAGAACTGATTCGAAGTAGAAGGACGCTGTGCGGTGGGAACAGTTACAGCGTGTGGGTGCGTTCAGCCATTGATACTGTTCATATAGCAACTAATAATGCACTTGTCACTTGGGCAGATAGGTCTGTGACATTCCTCACCGTAAGACAATGGAAGTTTTTGTTATTGATTTATTTTTTGGATTCCCAGGGAAGTGACCTTGCAGAATTACGTTTCCTGAATATTTGTGGGTGACCCCGACTTTCGATGGTGTTTTTCTCTGCTCAGCTGCTTGGCCTGAAGGTGTGTTAGGAGAAGTCAAAGCCCTTGGTCGTTGTGCCTGAAGTTCTGAGTTCTTCTTGTTCCAGAATTCTCGATTTGGACTTGGTGGTGAGAGACGAGGATGGGAACATCTTGGATCCGGAACTCACCAGCACCATCAGCCTCTTCAGAGCTCATGAGGTGGCGTCCAAACAAGTGGAGGAGAGGTTACAGGAAGAAAAGGTGCGCGCAGCGCTCCGCGGTCTGCCATTCACCTCTGGGCGCTGCTCCCGGTAACAGCGTCAGCTCTAACGAGTCCAGCACCGGCCAAGCCAGGCTGTGCACTGGGAAGGACCCGCGCAGCACAGCCACGCAGCGTGCTCCACACCGTGGTGAACGGAGTGGGGCCTGCTGCCAGGCACGGTGCTGCTGGCCTGGACGGATTCCATCCCTCTCTGTGCAGGGTGTTAGCAGGCAGGGCCTTTTTATACTTATTTTTTATTTATTATTTAAAAACATGTTTTTATTGATTTTAGAGAGAGAGGAAAGGAGAGGGAGAGAGAAAAACATCCATGAGAGAGAGACATCGATCGGCTGCCTCCGGCACGCCTCCTCCCGTGGATCGAGCCCGCCATCAGGGCATGTGCCCTGGTTGGGAATTGAACCGGGGACCTCTTGGTTCATTGGTTGGTGCTCAACCACTGAGCCATGCCAGCCGGGTGGGAGGCAGGATTCCAATGACATTTGTTCTCACCTCCTGGGAAATGACACTTGATTCTGCACAGTTCTTGGCTATGTGTCGGGGTGACATTTTAAGCCCGACGGGGGCAGGAACACACGTCTTAGCGATCTTTCTCACCTTCCGTGGCCTTTCGAGGCATCCTGCGTAGAGAGTAGGTTTTCGGGGTCCGTGAAATGATTGCGGGTCTCTGAGGAAAGTACTCCGTCTGCGCCCCGATGGCTATGGCTGTCACCTGGGGTGCTGTTACGTTCCGCTGGCTGCGTGCCGGTTCTGGGAACTCAGGGACAAGGAAGTGACTGTGCCCCGTGTGCTGGCGGGTTACGCCTGGCTTTCCGTTCTGTAGGAGATTAATGAAAGGGCAAGGGCTGGCGAAGAGTGTTGCTAACGTCGCCTTTCCACATTGCTTCCGCTTCCAGTCCCAGAAGCAGAACATGGACCTCAGCCGGCAGGCCAAGTTCGCCGCCACGCCCTCCCTGGCCTTGTTCGTCAACCTCAAAAACGTGGTCTGCAAAATCGGAGAGGATGCCGAGGTGCTCATGTCGCTCTATGACCCCGTGGAGTCCAAGTTCATCAGGTCGGTGCCATCCTGCTGCGGGGACAGCAGCCCCGAGCCGCCCAATGTCTTACCCCTGCAAAGAGCCCTTGGGGACCCACGGGCCACACTCCCCCCAAGCGGCTGACCCCTCTGCTCTCCCGGGACAGTGTGGGGACAGCAGCCCTGGCTCTGGGCCAGGGTCAGCCTTCTCCGGTACACGGGTACTTTTTTTTCTAGTATATCTTTATTGATTTCAGAGAGAGAACCATTGTTGATCCATGATGAGAGAGAACCATTGATCAGCTGCCTCCTGCAGGCCCCTACTGGGGATTGAGCCCGCAACCCGGGCATGTGCCCTGACCAGGAATCAAACCCCCACCTCCTGGTTCATCGGTCGACGCTCAACCACTGAGCCACACTAGCCGGGCTTCATGGGTCCTTTACATTGGAGAGCTTCCGTCTTGCGAAGTTTCAGGGGCCCAGTGACCGAAGATGGAAGTAACACCTGTTTCCTCTGTTCCTGGGGGCGATAGACCCGCCCCCCCCACTCTCACGCTCCTCTTCATCTTCTTGTTTGAACTTCCCTTCTCTGTGACTGTCCCTGTGGGCAGTGTCTAGACCGGGGCCTTCCCCGTGGAGCCTCCTAGTTAATCGTTATGCAGTGAAACGCAGTAAACCCCGTCCGGCACGCTGTCCGTGCGGGTGTGGTCCTCTCTTTCCCACTTCCTTGCTTTTGTCCCTCAGTACGACCTTCTCTTTGTCCAGATGGAAAGAAGGATGGTTTGAGTTATGTGTGAAGCATGTGTGTGTGTGTGTGTGTGTGTGTAAAACTCTAGTATCTTCACGCGTGTTACTCAATATTTAAAAAGTGAGTGTGCACCTGGAAACAGACCACGTGAGTGGATTTCACGCTCACGTCACATACGGGCTTTGTGTCTCCGGACAGAGGCTCTGTCATACTGGGCTTGTCAGGCTCTGAAATAACACTGTGCTTATTTCCTACTGTAAATGGTAGTAGTGGGGAATTTTATTTATTTAAAAAAATACATTTTTATTGATTTTAGAAAGAGAGGAAGGGAGAGGGATAGAGAGATAGAGACCTCCACGAGAGAGAAAGCGACATCGATGGGCTGCCTTCTGTATGCCCCCTACTGATGGTGGAGCCTGGGCATGTGCCCTGACTGCAAATTGGACCTCTTGGTTCATGTAGGTCAACACTCAGCCACTGAGCCACAGTGGCCAGTTGAATGGTAAATTTTAGACTATAGTCATTCTCAATGACAAACATGCTTTAGAAGCAGTAAATGTTGAAATGCTATTTTCAGACAGTTCCTTTGTGACTATAACCCTAGACGCCCGGGGTGGAACCGCCCCAGGGTTGTGTTCGGGCGGATCTCAGATGCCGGTGCGGGCAGTCGCTCCTCTCCTCCGTTAGCGGAGCGGCCACGGTGCTTGGCGTTGACCCTGCTCAATGCCCGTGGTTGTCTGCTCTGTGAACCTCCGTGGTGTTAACCATAAGCCAGCGTGGCTGAACACTGAGCGCCCTGTTATCGATGGAAAAATTAATTTGCTTTTCTTCTTTCTCTTTCCAGTGAAAACTACCTGGTTCGCTGGTCAAGTTCAGGATTGCCTAAAGATATAGACAGATTACATAATCTGCGGGCTGTTTTCACCGTAAGTGCGTCCGGCGATGTTGGGTAGAGTCGCTCAGCGTTCTCATGACTGTGTTTAATGACCCCCGCTGTGACCTCTCCCCACACGGGCACATGGTTCTTGGCATGCCCGTCATGCATGGTCATGTCGTCATAATGATCCCCTTCCCGGAAGTCCTCTGGGGCCCTAGCTTCCCGTAGCATCCCCTGAGCAAAGACCGCCAGCATTACTAGCACACATCTCTCCAGCGTGGACGCAGGTTCCCCCGACGCTGACGACCATAGTTCCCTAGCTCCTTTCTGGCCCTGAGCTACTGACTGTCCTGAGCTACTTACTAAAATGCTAGCAGCTGCCCAGGAATGCATCTCGATGCCTCTTCCCGCTCTCTGTCCCAGTGGAACCCGCATTGAGGGACGGGGCTCCGGGTAACGTATGGAAATTCATGTTCCTAGGACCTGGGCAGCAAAGACCTGAAGAGGGAGAAAATCAGCTTTGTCTGCCAGATCGTCCGCGTGGGCCGCATGGAGCTGAGGGACAACAACACGCGGAAGCTGACCTCGGGCCTGCGGCGGCCCTTCGGCGTGGCCGGTAACCGTGTCTCCTTGTCCTTGCGGGTCTCAAGGTCATCACACTGACCCCGAGGGGAGCTGCTGCTGGGCCCTGCATTGGTCAGCTCTTCTGTGGGAGAGAAAATATCCTGTCAGTTCTCTTCCCGGTGGTTTCACGGCCAGGGGCTGCGCAGGGTGCCGCCCGAGGGGTGCGTGCCAGTCAGGTGCTTGGTTTCAGAGTGGCCCCCTCTCCTGGGGGCGCCCTGGCCCTCATGCTCAGCCTGGAGGGCAGCCTGGCCTTGGAGGTTGTCAGGCCTCTGGACCTGGCCGTGGATGGGCTTAGGAGTGAATTGGCAGCGAGTGGCCAGCAGCCACGGGGACACGGGCTCCGCCTCCATGTCTGTGCTGGGCTCCGTCTTGTTCGGGGGCCGCCCAGGAGGAGGGAGTGCCCGGCTGCCCCACCGAGCAGAGCTGTCCGTGGCCCAGGAAGCTCTGCCAAGTCGCCTCTTCGGCTGTCACTCATTTCTCACCGTTTGCAGAGGGGGGTGCCCGGGCAGTGCCCCGCCCAGCCCTCTGTCCGTCCTCGCGCTTTCAGTGTGCCTTGGGATTCCTGCGGTGTGTCCCTGGGGAGGGTCCTTTCACTTTTTCTTTTTTTTGTATTTTCATTGATTTCAGGGAGGAAGGGAGAGGGAGAGAGAGATAAAAACATCGATGATGAGAGATAATCACTGATTGGCTGCCTCCTGCACGCTCCCTTGTGGGGATCGAGCCCACAACCCGGGCATGTGCCCTTGACCGGAATTGAACCACAGTCTGACGCGCTATCCACAGAGCAACACCGGCCGGGGTGGCCGAGTTCTTTCTCCCGGACACGTGGCCGGGTTTCTCACGGGAACAGCAGGGAGCTCGGGCCCCGCTTCGTTTTGTCGTTTTGTTTTTAACCCCCGCTAAGCAGGCTTCGTTTCCAGAACAGTTTTAGGTTCACAGCCAAGTTCAGCAGAAAGTACGGAGATTTCAGAATGTTTCCGCCTCCTCCCTCCGCCCACAGGCAGCGCCTCCCCACCACCCACAGCCCCCCACCCCACGTTCCGTTTGCTGCCACAGATGAACCCCATGGCCGTGCCCTCGCCACCCAGAGCCACGTGTACAGCAGGGCTCCCTTTGCTGTTGCCCGGCCTGTGGGTTTTGATAAATGTCCAATGACTTCTACCCCCCACTTAAGTATCAGACCCAGTTTTCACTGCCCTGGAAGCCCTCTGTGCTCTGCCTGGATTTTTCTGGAAAAACATACCCAGCCATTTAAGTAAATGATTTACTCCTTCCCAAGATTCGGTAACATGCGTGTGAGGCAGCACATGCCCCTGTTTACTTCCGGCCGGCTCTGGCGTGGGGTCTGCCCTGGGGTGGGGTCTGCCCTGGTGTGGGGTCAGCTCTGGTGTGGGGTCTGCACTGGACTCCGTGGTGAGTGAAATGTTGAGGGTACGGCAGCCTTTTGCGAGGTCCCCCGAGCGCGGATTCAGGAATTCTGTCATGTTTCCATCCCTCACCTCCTGAATACGTGCACGAACATTGCACCTCTATTTTTCAGAACCTGTCGCACCTCTTATGGGTAATCTCATATTATGGTTGAAGCACCTGTAATTTTTCAGGATCCCTATTTCTCTTTCCCGCCTCTAGGGTAGTTTCAAGGAGATATTTTATTTTTCCCTCCGATGCATTGGGCTTCCCTGAAGTGACCAGGGAAGTCACTGACAGTGTGTGTACGTGGGCCCTCCCGCACCGCTGCTGTGAATGCTGCGGTTGTCAGGCACCAGGACGGTGCTATGTTCCTGTGAGAGCGCTGACTCCTCCCAGCCCAGTGCTGTCCCAGCCAGGCTGCTGCTTTCCCTTCCTTGTTTATCTTTATTTTTATGTTAATCCTCACCCAAGGATAATTTTCCCATTGATTTTTTTAGAGAGAGTGGAAGTGGGGGGAGGGATAGACACATTGATTGGTTGCCTTCCGCACACACCTGGAGCAGGGCAGGGATCGAACCTGCAACCCAGGTACATGCCCATGACTGAGAGTTGAACCCATGACCCTTTGGTGCCTGGGCTGACACTCCAACATTGAGCCCACTGGCCGGGCAGCTTTCCCCTTCTGTGGATAACAGTGGGATCTTCCCGGCCTCCACATGTGGACTTGTGTGTGGGATGAAACGATTTATGTTTTGATTGGCGTGGCGTTTCCATGGATGTGTGCAGTTTTCAAAACTCATTGAACTAGAGTACAATCTGTGCGTTTAATTTACATTTTTTATAAAGACAAAGATCAAAGCATCCTTTCCCCACAGACTCTCCCTGAGCCCCACTTCTCCCCTGTGGCCTCTCCCCTCTACGAACCCTTCCATCGCAGATCCCTCCGCACACACACAATTGAACGTATTTGCCACCTGGCCAGACTATAAAGACCCCAAGGTAACAGCTGTATTTCCCCACAACCTGCTGCGACAGCCACAGGCGGGAAGGTGGGCTCGGGGAGTCACCGTCCCAGTGCACGTCCTCCACTACCCATGCAGGGCTTAGGTGCTCGCTTTTCTAGAACATTCCAACCCACAAAGTCCTCCTGGGAGGTGCCCCGCTAGGGGGCCCGTCGGATGCCAGGCAAAGGGATTGATTACCTGGAACTCCGTCCTTGGAGCCCCGCCCCCACTTGGCCAGTGTTTTCGGAGACTGTAATTCATCTTTCAAATGGGAAGACGAGTGATCTGACTGTAAGAAACGTGCGCCCCGCGGCTCCCCCGCCGTGTGTCAGCAGGCTCTCTGGCGTGCCTTTGTTTGTTTGTTTTTCTCTGATGATGGCATGCCAGCCAAACAATCTCCGTTCTGTTCTTGTCCCCAGTGATGGATGTAACAGACATAATAAATGGAAAAGTGGACGACGAGGATAAACAGCATTTCATCCCCTTCCAGCCGTAAGTATGGAGCCCTCAGCGTGCTCAGCGGGTGCCCCAGAGCAGCGTGTGCTGGTGACCGTGATCTTCCATTCAGCACACGCAGGGATGGGTTTTTTGGAAATCACGAAGAGTCCGTGTGGTCACTGCGGTGGCGCATGTAATTTTGTAGCCAGGAGAGAACCCTGGGTTCGAGGTTGGTCCTGCAGGTAGAATACTTTCCATGTGGTCCCGGAATCGCCTTATCACGCAGGACACGCGGAGTTTCGATTGCCTCCGAGCGTGGATGTTTCTTTATGTAATTGATTTATTCTCGTAGCGATTCACATTCTCCAAATACAGTGCTTTCAGATTCCTCACAGGAGGCTGCTGTTCCTAAAACAGCAGACCAAACCAGAGAATGATGGATGCTTTCCTGGAGCGAGGAATGACTCCCCCACGCCCGTGCTCAGGCCGCGGGCGCTCCTGTCTCGGTTGTTGCTCAGCGGCCTGGATCCGCACCCACTTTGAAGGATTTGTCTGGTTTGGACAGATGTCTGTAGGGAGGCACCTGGAGGAGACTCGTTCGATCGATGCTCCGATGTGAAGGCAGGTCCCGTAGAAAAGGCTGAAAGGCCTGGTATCATTTCCCTGGAGATAACGCAAGAGGGTGTCCAGGGATTGGGGAGCCGCCACTCTGCCGGCAGCCCTGCCCCTCAGACGGGGCCCAGATTGGAGGAAGAATTGGAATGGGTGAGGCCACGTGTCAGACAGCTGTCCCCGGGGTGTGCACTCTGGGAAGAATAGGTGACAAGGAAGGACCGGCACAGGGCCTGCCCCGGTTCTGTCTCTCCTCTTTTCTGGTTTGGCTTTAGTGGCCTCAGACCCCAGACAGGTTTTATTGTAGAAGCTGCACACTGTCTCCAGGTGCTGGCTGCGGGGGTTTGCAGGCAGGTGGGTGGCTGCAGGAGGCCTGTCCCGGGCCGGGGTGGGGTGGGCAGCAGATGTGGGGTGCACCTCCGTTGGCACCACCAACCCTTGCCCGACGGACCAGCCCACTCAGGCCGGGACTGACCCTGGCTTCTAACTGAGAGTGGAAGGGTGTACTCTGTAGGCAGATGATCTGGTCGCACAGCGTCCGGAAGCCTGGCTCAGCAGACAGCTCTGCAGTCTTTTCGACAGAAGAGCAGGAAACCCTGCAGTGTTGGCTTGGAGGGCGGTTCCCCTCTATGAACCTCCCCACAGGAGGCCGAGGTCCGATGTGGCTTCTATTTTTCTGTCCAGTCCAGCAGCCACCAGCCATGTGGGCTATTTCAGGGAACGGAAATGAAATGCAATTAGATACTGAGCTCCTCAGTCACACACATCCCTTTTAGCGTGTCCAATGCTAACGTGGCCATAGGGCTGTGGCTCCCATATGGGTCAGCGCAGATATGGGACATGTCCGTCATTGCAGAATAGTCTATGGCAGCGCTTCTCAACCTGTGGGTCGCAACCCCTTTGGGGGTCAAACGACCCTTTCCCAGGGGTCGCCTAAGACCATCGGAAAACACATATATAATTACATAGTGTTTTTGTGATTAATCACTATGCTTTAATTATGTTTAGTTTGTAACAATGAAATTGGGGGTCACCACAGCATGAGGAACTGTATTAAAGGGCCGCAGCATTAGGAAGGTTGAGAACCTGTTCTATGGGGCGGAGCTGCTCTGGAATCACACCCAGTGCATCTAGTTACAGGGGAGCCCTTGCACAATCTGGAAGATTCCTCCGTGCACAGGGGGGATGTCATTTTTGAACGCGGGCAGCTATGGAGGTAAAATACAAGACACAGCTTTATAAGATGATGATATTAAGCTGCTTCCTTCGCCCGTTGAAAAGCTAGGGGATTCGATTCTTAGTTGTAGACATGCTGATCTCAGTTTCACTGGGACGCGTTACGAGCTACTCAGAACAGTTTTCTTTTACTTTATTTTTTAAAAATATGTCTTTATTGATATTTAGAGAGAGAGAGGAAGAGGGAAGGATAGTGAGAAACATTGATCGGCTGCCTCCTGCATGCCCCCTACTGGGGATGGAGCCTGCAACCCAGCATGAGCCCTGACCAGGAATGGAACCGGTGAGCTCTTGGTTCATGGGTCGATGCTCAACCACAGAGCCACACCGTCCGGGCTGCCCCATTCTCTTTCAAATGCTGTTGTGTATATGAGACCTGGGGGTGTCTGGAGGCCCAGTTGTAGCCTTTAGTGGGAATCACCCATTGCCTGCCCGCGACTTCTGGGAAAAGTCAAAGGAAAGAAGAGAAAACACGGGTTCCCGGTTGAAAAGCTAGGGGATTCGATTCTCAGTTGTAGACGCGCTGATCTCAGTTTCACTGGGACGCGTTAGGAGCTACTCAGGACAGTGAAGGCCCACCATCCGTTTCTGCCTTTTAGCGAGACATCCACTGTACGGAGTGTGATTACAGGCGAGCTCTTCCTGTGGTCGGAAACTCCTTGCTCCACCAAAGGCAGCTGATCACGTACAGATGGATATTTGCAGCGTTAGGAACACACCGCAGCGCGCTTTTAGGAGCAAAATAAGCGATGAAACCGCTCT
>NW_006284618.1:5269327-5273790 GCF_000327345.1 Myotis davidii | reverse complement strand
CGCTCTTTGGGAAATGCATGCTAATGACACCGTTTTTTTGCTCCATTAAAACTGATGTATGATGTTGCAGGGCAAGTTTAGGGAAGGGAAGCGCAGTCCCTCTCTCTCTCGCTGTCTGGTCACCGGGGGAGCCAGTGTAAACAGTCCTCAGCTCCTGAGCAATGGGGCTCAGTGATGAATAGCACGCGCCCTGGGTCCTGGAAATGCGGTTAAACTTTGTGCACACGACGGATCACCTCGCTCGTTGCACAGTGTCCGGCTGTGCCACACCCTTTCTCTCTGCTCACGTCTGTGAACGGGTCCTCATTCATGAGCCCTGAAAACATTGATGGGCCCATTCATCCTTATTATTATTTTATCCTCACCCGAGGATATTTTTCCCATCGATTTTGAGAGAGAATAGAAGAGAGGGAGGAGAAGGGAGGGAGAGAGAGGGAAACATTGATGTGCATGAGAGAGAGACATCGATTGGTTGCCACCCACACACACCTTGACCAGGGCCGGGGATCAAACCCACAGTCAAGGAATGTGCCCTTGACCGGGAATGGAACCCCCGACCTTTTGGTCCAACCGGCCAGGGCTCACATTCATAATTGCGCCACGATTTCACGTTCCAGGGATGGTCGTTGGAGTCTCCAAGACTGTGCCATTCTTTTCCCATGGAGTTCACGGCCATTTGGAGCGCCACCCAAGTGGCTACCACCCCAGCTTCCTCAGAAATGAGGTGGCGGGGATCCTTTTTAAAAAACCTCGATTTTGCTTTTTCCCTTCAAACCACCTGCCCCTTGCCCTACGCTAGGCTGTAGAGTGATTGAAATGGAAGGAATGTCTATAAATTTCCTTGGGACTAAATGCCACCCAACTGCGTACTTTCCGATTAGCTCCCTTTTCACTGCTTAGGAGAAGGGGGTGTGGTCTGGCGCCCGCTTGTTTCCCAGGGATAGGGTTGACCTCGTTTGCTGTACTTTTCTCGTGTGGTTCGGCATTTTCCTGATCAATGCTCTCCCCTGTCTCTCTTGTCACCTATCCTGTCCTTTGTCGTGCGTTGACTCACGATGACTCTCTCGCACTCGGTGACGATGATCTCTTGTGTTCCCTTGTTACTGTGACCTCTGGGTCTCTGTGCCCCTTTGTCTCCTGTGGTCTTGGTCGTCCCGTGCCCTCCAGGCTCGCGTTGGACGACGCCATTCGACACAAGCCGCTGAACATGTCATCCCGTTTTTCACCCAGGGTGGCAGGGGAGAGTGACTTCCTACAGACTGTTATAAACAAAGTCATTGCTGCCAAAGAAGTCAACCACAAGGGCCAAGGTACGTATTCTGTCGTTTGTTTCTGTAAATGTCCACTGGCTTGAGTTTGGGCAGTGCCGTGTGGTTTACATTTTAGTTTGATGATGATCATGACGATGGTGATGATGATGATAATAAATACAATGATGAAGATGATGACAATTATGATGGTGGTGATGATGAGGAGGAAGAGGGTGGTACTGATGATGGTGGTGAGGGGGAGGGAGAGGAGGAGGGGGAGAATGGTGATGATAGTGATGGTGATGATGATGATAATAAATACAATGATGAAGATGATGACAGTTGTGATGGTGGTGATGGTGATGTGGAGGAAGAGGGTGGTGATGATGATGGTGGTGATGATGGTGAGGGGGAGGAGGAGGTGGAGAATGGTGATGATAGTGATGGTGGTGATGATGATGGTGATGGTGACAAAGAGGAGGAAGAAGAAGATGGTGGTGATGGTGATGGTGGTGGTGGTGATGGTGATGATGATGGAGATGGTGATGGTGGAGATGATGATGATGGTGATGGTGGAGATGATGATGATGGTGATGGTGGAGATGATGATGATGGTGATGGTGGAGATGATGATGATGGTGATGGTGGAGATGATGATGATGGTGATGGTGGAGATGATGATGATGGTGATGGTGGAGATGATGATGATGGTGATGGTGGAGATGATGATGATGGTGATGGTGGAGATGATGATGATGGTGATGGTGGAGATGATGATGATGGTGATGGTGGAGATGATGATGATGGTGATGGTGGAGATGATGATGATGGTGATGGTGGAGATGATGATGATGGTGATGGTGGAGATGATGATGGTGGTGATGGTGATGATGGTGGTAGTGATGGAGATGCTGATGGAGATGATGATGGTGGTGATGGTGATGGAGGTAGAGATGGAGATGATGATGGAGATGATGATGGTGGTGATGGTAAGGAGAAGGAGGAGGACGAGAATGGTGATAGTGATGTGATAATGGTGGTGGTGATGGTGGTGGTGATGGTGACGAGGAAGATGAGGATGGTGTTGATGGTGATGGAGATGATGATGGTGATGGTGGTGATGATGATGATGGTGATGGTGGTGATGATGATGGTGATGACGATGTTGATGATGGTGATGTTGGCAGCCGGGATAATGTCTGTAGTCATTTGCCTGGTGTACAGCATTAGGAAGGTTTTCTTGCTGATCACCCTTGTAAGCTCTGCTAAGAGCCAACTTCCTCGATGTGAGGGTTCGACAGAGTGGGAAACAATTAAGCCTTTGGAAGTCAGAGTTGATGAGACTAGAAGTGACTCATCTGGTTGCCTTCCCCAGTCTTATCCAGCCGCTCCTTTCCTAATCATTTTGAAAGCACTTCAGTGGCCTCACAGGAGCATACAGTAACCGTCTCCGGCTGTTACTTCACTTGCTGTTTAGAGAAACATGAGATGCTCGACATGCCCACCTCCGCAAGTGCTCCTGTCGCAGCGCTCCTTGCCGGTGTCGGCCTAATCGCTGCCACTGTTTCCTGAGACGCCCCCTCCCGCCCCGCGAGATCGCGGGCTCATTTTGCCCTCCTTCCCCTTCAGTTCTGTGATGGAGGGATTTCTCCTTCCCGCGGCCCGTCTAACACTCATCATTTTTAATCCCACACTGACAAGCTCCCCAGCAGCTGCCCTTCTGTTGGCAGAGGCAATGAATCAGTCACCTCGGCTGGTGACAGCTGGCACTCGGCGGCCGGGAGGCCCCGGAAAATAACTGTTTACCCAGGCCCTGCCCAGCCGAGGGGAAGGCGTGTCAGAGCCCTCCTGCCTGAGGCTGCTTCTCGCACCTGGGGAAGTCCACTTCTCAGCCCCTGATTCGAGGGAGACTTCCCGTGAGCTCCTGGCGCTCAGGGAGCAACCCCGATGCATCATCCAGTGAGCTGTGTGGGTAGCGTGTAAGGAACAGTCCCCTGATTCCCTTCCCATCGCTCTCAGGGAGGGTGAACTGAGTCCCAGGAGCCCACCCTCTGCAGTAGAGGGACCTTGGCTGTGAACTACCGCCTCCCTGGCAACCATCCCTGAAGCAAAAACCGCAACCCAAACGTCATGAAATGCAACCTCTCTAGACAGAGCCTTTTCTTTTTTTTAAGTCAGTCTCTTGGGTGGGCCCAGGCACCTGTATTTTTAAAAAATGTTTGTATTGATTTTTAGAGGGAGAGGAAGAGAGAGGGAGAGAAAGATAGAAACATTGGTGACAGAGAAACATCATCGGTCGGCTGCCTCCCACAGACCCCCTACTGGGGATCGAGACTGCACCCCAGCTATGTGCTTTGACCGGGAATCGAACCATGACCACCTGGTTCATGGGTGCAGGCTCAACCACTGAGCTACCATCATCATCGCCATCCCCCTCCTCTTCCTCCTCCCATCGTCTCCATCCTCATCATCTCCAACATCATCCCCATCACTACCACCGTCACCGATGGCAGCCAGAGCCGTGCCTAGCTAACCCAGGAGTCATCTTCTCAGAGCCCTTTGCAAACCATGGGGAGGTCCAGTGGCAGCTGTATCTCTGGAGCCACTGGCAGCTTGGGCCCAGGACCCTGGCTGCCCTCAGCTCTCCTGCTCCTAGATCCTCCGTGTGGATGAGCTTGTACTATTCAGTCACAGGAAGAGCGAAGAGCGGGGCCGGCCCTGTCCCATGGGGCCGGCTCTGTCCTGTGGGGCTGGCCCTGTTCCGTGGGGCTGGCCCTGTCCCGTGGGTCCTGCCCTGTCCTGTGGGGCCGGCTCTGTCCCGTGGGTCCTGCCCTGTCCAGTGGGGCTGGCTCTGTCCGGTGGGTCTGGCCCTGTCCGGTGGGTCCTGCCCTGTCCCGTGGGGCCGGCCTGGTGGTGGTCCACAGCCCAGCGCTCTGCCGCCCGCCTTCTGCAGAGCTCGGGTGCTGCTTAGCAGTTGGGAACTTTGGGTTCGTGAAGCTGAGAATTCACCTCCCAGGTTCTCCTCTGTTGTCCCCCTTGGGAGCATGAGAAGCGAAAGCCTTTCAGCCACCCCCCCAGAATGCTAGCCCATGGCTTACCTTCAGTGCACGTGAGCTCAAAAGCCTCGGGTCCCGGGCAGAGCTGGCGCTCAGGGCTGTCCGCGTGCACGCCTGTCCTGCGGCCCTGGCTGAGCGGGATGTGTAACCCAGCAAA
>NW_006284618.1:5266920-5267808 GCF_000327345.1 Myotis davidii | reverse complement strand
CCCTGTCCGGTGGGTCCTGCCCTGTCCCGTGGGGCCGGCCTGGTGGTGGTCCACAGCCCAGCGCTCTGCCGCCCGCCTTCTGCAGAGCTCGGGTGCTGCTTAGCAGTTGGGAACTTTGGGTTCGTGAAGCTGAGAATTCACCTCCCAGGTTCTCCTCTGTTGTCCCCCTTGGGAGCATGAGAAGCGAAAGCCTTTCAGCCACCCCCCCAGAATGCTAGCCCATGGCTTACCTTCAGTGCACGTGAGCTCAAAAGCCTCGGGTCCCGGGCAGAGCTGGCGCTCAGGGCTGTCCGCGTGCACGCCTGTCCTGCGGCCCTGGCTGAGCGGGATGTGTAACCCAGCCAACCCAACGCCGGTGATTCCCGGGCCAGCCGCCTCCCCCTGGCCCCTCTCCTCCCCCCTCCTCATGCACGACCTTTTCTCTTACAGCCTTGGGCCGTGAACGAGGAGTTGCTCGTAAAGCTGGTTTTGTGGTGTCTTCTTGTAGACACGGACTAACGGACGCATGTTGTCTCCCTAGGCCTGTGGGTCACTCTGAAGTTGCTCCCTGGAGACGTCCATCAGATCAGGAAGGAGTTTCCTCACTTAGTGGACAGGACCACGGCCGTGGCTCGGAAGACCGGGTTCCCCGAGATCATCATGCCCGGTAAGAGCCGCTTCCTCCTGTGTTGCTGACCGTGGTGTGGAGGTAGCTGGCGTTTGGGGACGTCACGGAGCTGGCCGCTGAGCGCCACGTGGACAGGGGCCCGTGGGAGCTCCGGCAAGCAGGGGGCAGGTGCTGCGGGCCGGGCCGAGGGCGGCGGCTTCCCTTGGTTACAGCGACCTGGTAGGGTGGGGGGAGCGACTGCTCAGGGTGCCGGAACAGGGACTAGCGGGTGAAGCGTCTGC
>NW_006284618.1:5249052-5266773 GCF_000327345.1 Myotis davidii | reverse complement strand
GTGCGTCAGGTGGGGTCACACGCGGTCACGGATGCAGGAGGTCCGGCGGGGTCTGTGGGGAGCTGTGTGGCAGGCACTGCCAGGCTCGTGGGTTGGTGACGATGCTTGTGACTGTCTCAGGCTAAGTGGGTCCCTCTAGGACTGAGGCGATCCTTTATGATGGTTTTGTGGGTGCTGCCAGGTGGCCTGGGCTCCCCTGGTTTCTGGGTTTCTGATGCTGTAACAGCGTTGAGTCATCCAGACGGTGGGCCGAGTGGAGGGAGCTCAGTGTAGGTGAACACTGCCTGTCAGGTTCCGGCTGTGTGACAGCCCCCGGGGGAGGTTGTGGTCACTGCCTCCTCGCCACAGTGTCCCCAGAGCCCCCAGCTCTGACAGGCAGGACCTGGTCAGGCACCCGGCTCCAGTCCCACCCCGCTCCTCCCTGGTGCTGGGCCCCGGGCCTGTGCTGACCCCTCTCAGCTGCGGTCTCCACATCTGAAGAATGAGAATAACATAGTCCCCGCCTGTCAGACTGGTTGGCCTCTGAGCTGCCAAGATAAGGAGCAGCAACGCGGAAGCCCGAGGACCTGCAGGGATCAGCTCAGGGCCTGAGGCACAGCAGCCAGCCTCTCTGAGAGGCCCCCACCTCCTCCCACGGCCTCCCTCCCTCCAAGGACGCCCTGGAGCCGGAGGCATGAGCCGCAGCCTCTTGGGAGCGCCTGGCTGTGGGTCTTCCTCTGGGGGCCCCGCAGTGGGCGTCTCCGGGCCAGCGGAAGAGGGGACTTGGCGTTTAGCCACCTCCCAGCCGTGGTGGTCCTCTGGCTGGCGGGGCCTCTGTGGGCCGTGGGCCCCCTTCGGGGTTATTTTGTGCCTCGATAGACCTTTCAGGCTGAGGGACCCCAAAGCCCACCCGGCCTTACGGACGACAGTTAGCAGTGGGGGGCTGAGTGGGTGGGAGGCTCAGTGACCGTCCCAGGTCGCACAGCTCACGGGTGGCAGGTCCTGGGCCCGCAGCCGTGCCTCCAGCCCTGCCCTGCGCCCCGTCATTCCCAACGACGCTCAGGGTCAGGGCCCTGGGCGCTGCTTCTGTCCTCAGCAGCTGCTGCGGCTGCCCCAGCGACTGCTGGGATTCGTACCATAACGACTTTGAAATGAAAGCTTGATTTCCTCCTTGGATCCAGGAAAAGCAGAATAGAGCAGAAAACAACAGCACAGAAAACAAGGAGGCTTCTTAAGGGATCCTTGTCCTTGGCCCAGAGCGGGCTGTTACTACTCGGGATGAAGCTGTTCCCGTGTCCCCCACGGGACAGGGCGGTGCATCCGGGTGTGGCTGCCGGACAGCGAGGAGCAGTCCTGGATGCGATGCTTCCCCCACATCACGCTGCTAACGAAGCTTCGCTATGTTTTCCCTGTCGGGCCCCTATCAGGGCTTCCTCTGTGCTCAGTGCGAGGGATGTCTTGAGTTCATTAGTTGCTTTATTTTTTTTTTTTGCACAATTTTTGTCCCATCTAACTTTAAAATGCACAGGTCTGTATTGAATGCCAGCTGCATTTGAATAAAAATAAAATAAGACATCCCTGGCCTCAGTGTGGGGCAGGCAGGAGGCAGTGATCCATGATTCTCTCTCATCACTGATGTTTCTGTCCCTCCCTCTCCCTTAAAAAGACCCCCAGGTCTGTTTGTTCTCCTGCTCCTTGGGGTCCCCGTTCGGGCTCCCGGCAGCTGCCCCCCAGGAGGGAGGGAGAACCAGGCAGAAGGTTTCTCTCCTGACGCATCCCTGGTCCCTGATCCCAGGCCACTCGGGGCAGGGTTTGTGGTTTGAATTCTTCGTCAGCTTTTTGCTCAGCTCCTAGTAAAACGCACAGAGGCCCCCTCGCCCGTTGTCCTCGGTGTCCTGGTTGATGTCAGTGATGTTCCTTGGCACCAGGACTATGACCACAGCCAGTGGTCTGACGGGTGGCGACAGGGGCCCAGGGCGCCATGGACACAGAGGGGCTGAGTCCTTGCAGACACTGCCAGCATTTGGTCTGCTCAGGGCGTGGGCCCCCCAGAGGGGTGGGGCGCTTCTGCCCAGGGCAAGACAAGACCCAGCAGATAATTAGGGGCCTTGGCCTGTTCCCTCTTTCTCGCACTCTCACCACGATGATGAAATTGCCCTTGTCGTGCCTCGATAGGCAGAGACTATTTCGTGGGAAGTATTTTGTGACCCTCTAACACAGTATTCATAGCGCTCAGCTAGGAGAGGCAACGCATTGGACCCTTTTGCAAAATTCCCGCTTACACAATGGATGATGGATTGATTGGTTTTCCTCCCCCCGCCAGGTGATGTTCGAAACGACATCTACGTGACATTAGTCCAAGGAGATTTCGATAAAGGAAGCAAAACCACGGCAAAGAACGTGGAGGTCACGGTGTCTGTTTACGATGAAGACGGCAAGCGGCTGGAGGTACTGACTGTTGCGAAGTTAACCCGTAGCGTTTAGTGTTGCTTCCGGGTGTTCACCTCTGACCTCTGCTCTGCACAGACTGGGAAAGACCTGCTCCTGATTTGGGGGCGCCCGGGGCCTGATCTTCCTTCCCTTCTCCTGCTGTCCTGGACGCGGGTTTCCGCGGGGTCCTGGCAGCGGCCTGGAAGTTCAGATACCGCTGTTAGCTCATTGGAGACACGAGGGAACTTGGTGTCCAGATAAATCAATTCACTTGTTCAGGTCAGAGCGCAGGCGAGAGGTGGAACGGGGTTTGAACTTGGACGTCTGACCTGTAACAGCATGGAGTCGTCCAGGTGGTGGTGGGACCAAGGCCCCCTCCTGAGTGGCCACAGCAGCTGCGGGACTCGGGGCCCTGGGACGTGCCCAGAGGCTGTGGCCTCCTCTGTGACCGGAGGCCAAGCCAGGTGTCCCAGCCCTTGCCAAGCTGGCTCTGTAGACCGTGGCTGAGGGCCGTGTCCTGTGAGGGCACCTGGGGCCCAGCTCTGCCAGGAGCAGGGCCACCCTTCTCTCTGGGTGGCTCTGTGCCCTGTCCCAGCGGGCAGTGCCGAGTGGTCAGTGTTCAAGCTGGGGACGACCTGCAGGGAGTGTTACCGCCTCCTACATTTTGTCTGGAGCCCTTTATTGGGGGTGCCCTACTGAGGGAATCAGGCAGCTTCCTGCAGCCCTCCTGTGGGCGTCGTTAGGGGCGAGGGTGAGAAGGGTGGGGGACAGCAATCCCAGGTGGCTTGGCCCCTACCGTCTGGGAGTGGGGTTGATGCTGGCTGCGGGCATCGGATGGATGTGCCCGGCATCACTGGGAGCGCGCCGTGGGCAGCGGGTGATTGGCATTCCCAGGCGCTCTCTTCCCTTGGGCTCGGATCAGGGGGCGGGAGGTGGGGAGGATGCGGGCCGAGCTCTGAGGCCTGATGGAGGCCTGTGCCCTCTCTCTCAGCACGTCATCTTCCCGGGCGCTGGCGACGGGGCCATTTCCGAGTACAAGTCCGTCATTTACTACCAGGTCAAGCAGCCGCGCTGGTTCGAGACCGTGAAGGTATCGTTGACGTGGCCATTTCGTTCCGCGGGGTCCGTGGTGAAACGCTCATTTGTACGAGGGAAGTCCCTTCCTCCCACCCAGGGGCCGCCCGCGAAGGGCACCTGAGCCTCCCGCCAAGTCACGCGAGGTCGCTAAGGATCCACGCGGGCGTTTCTTGGAATACATTCCCTCTCATTTCCTTTGAACAGAAAAGCAGGACTTTCACGGAGACAGATGAGAGTCCCTGAATGACAGCTGTTGTGTTTCTCCTCCTGGGCCTGGATTATGTAGGAAATGCTGCCCCTACAGCAAATGGAGGGGAGGGAGGCTATGAGAGGCCGTGGCAGGGCCTTTCACGGGCCCGTGGCGGCTGTGGCTGCAGATGTACGATGGGAGGGCGAGGGCAGTCTTGGCCGAGCGGCCGTGCAGTCGCTCTTTTTGCTTCACGGTCAGTCACACCAAGAACGCTTTCACCCTGCCGCCGCCGGGGAAGCCGGATGCCTGGGGTCGGGCTCAGGACAGAAAAGTCGGCTTTAAACCCAGAATCTTAGCCGTAGGGTCAGAGCCTTGAAGAACCTCGAGGGCCCTCACAGCGTCCCGGGCCCCCTTCACAGTGTTACCTCCTGTTCCAGAGGCCCTGCCTTTGGGACAGCGCCCAGGGGTTAGGCATCCCTCCCCCGCGCTCCCGGGGACAGCGCTGCCCCTGCGAGGAGACGGTGCCAGCGGGGCTTACACTTCCTTTTTCACTTCCGCAAGGTGGCCATCCCCATCGAGGACGTCAACCGCAGTCACCTCCGCTTCACCTTCCGCCACCGCTCATCACAGGACTGTGAGTAACCACTGTGCTACCCGGGTCGGTCAGCGGAAAACTAGGGGGCAGGCTCAGAAGGCTGCCCGTGTTCTAGACCCGTGGTCGGCAAACTCATTAGCCAACAGAGCCAGATATCAACAGTACAACTATTGAAATTTCTTTTGAGAGCCCAATATTTTAAACTTAAACTATGCAGGTAGGTACATTGTTATTAACTTAATTAGGGTGCTCCTAAGGCTGAGGAAGAGCCACACTCAAGGGGCCAAAGAGCCACATGTGGCTCGCGAGCCACAGTTTGCCGACCACGGTTCTAGACTGTTCTGGAAAGTTCTGGATAGTTCTGGAACTTGGTTCCCCAAACACAATGAGGCCTTCGGTCTTCAGCGCATGCCCTGGGGAGTGTTAACGACATTTCCCTGAGCCCATATCGTGGGAGATCTTCATTTTCTTCTCTTTGCTTCGGAGGAGGTGCTGCTACTTCTGTTCTTTTGAATCCCTCCCGTCCATTCTGGCTTGTAATGCTGGTCCACCCATCAGAAAAGTCACTGAGGCCGGGGGAGATTTCACAACCTGGTCTTCCTGCTCTGCGGGTGGCCTCGAACCCCTTGAGGCCTGTCGGGGCGGCCCCGGTGTTGAAGCAGAGCTGGGGTCCAGCTAAAAGGGTCAGGGTTCAAGTCCAGTGGGAGAAGCAGGGGTGAAGGCTGGCAGCTTGGGTATCCCTGCCCACCGTGGCAGCCTGCTGTAGGGCCATGTCCTGGCCGCCAGCAGCCGGCCGGGCTCTGCTAATTGTGTGCGGCCCTCCCGCCGGCCGGCCCTGGGCAAGCACAGCCACGGATGGACGTTCACCAACGTCCGTGCTTGTTCCGTGCTGCTGGCACGGAGGTCTCTGTCATGTGATTAGTCCTCACAGCAATCCCCCATGGTTCCGTGTGATCAAACTCCACACGATGATGAGGACACCCAGGCTCAGACCCCTCCACAGGGGCCCAGCGTCACCTCGTTAGTCGGGGAAGGGCTGTGGCTCAGTCTGGCCTGTGTGCCTGAGCATCGTGCTCCCACGCCTCCAGGAAGAGCCAGGCCACATTCATCTCCTGGGCTTTATTCGGCGCCTGCTGTATACACAACTCAAGGAGCGGGTTCTCCTGCAGAACTGAGGTTTTAGTTGAGGGCCGAGGCCAGCTTTTAAGAGCCAAGTAGAGAGGGGCCTCTTGCGGAATCCTGTGAGCAGAAGAGTAGGGTGAGCAAAGCGGGTACCTGCATGGGGGGGCGCTTTGGAGTCAGGTACGTTCTCAGCCAAGGCCGTGGGGGCTGGCTCCCAGCATGCGTGGAATAGCAGGGCGGGAGTTGGCCGGCGCACGGCCGAGTGGGCTGCGGGGAGCAGGTAGGGAGGGGTGCTGGGGGGCAGGGGCACAGTTCTCCAAACCACCGCGGTCTCGTCTCAAAGTGTGAGCACGCTCCCCTTACAGCGAGCTCATTCTCTCTAATTAACAAATCACACTAGGGCGGAGGGGCATCTTCCGTAGCATTTTAATTTTCAGAATCCTTGTTTTTCCCGTCAGTTTTAAGCACTCATTATAGACAAGATGCTATCACCCGACATCGTATGACACATTTGTATAATTAATGAAGGCTCCCCGGCCACAGCGTGTGGGGGCTGGGGGACGTGTGGCGCATCCAGAGCGTGCTGCCGGTGAAATCCTGAGCTGGCAGCTGCCACAAGGATGGTGGCCCGGGCCTCCCCGGTGGCCCCGTCTGCAGACGCTCGGGGTCGGAAGTGGGACAACCCGAGGCCACATGGCACTTCCCTCCCAGCACAGTGCGAGCTGCTCTCCCGCTCAGGGGGGCAGGCGATGGGATTTCTCAGGCTGGGGTCCGCCTGCCCGCGGGGTTGGAAAGTTTGCTGCTGACGTGACTATCCCACACGCTCCAGCAGCTCGTTAGCAACTCCAGAGCCAGCAGCTCCCGTGTTGCAGGAGTGCCAGCAGATGTGTGGCTTTGGGGCCCTGCCTGGAGGAGCTAATGTCTCCTGCTGGTCGGGGGTCTTGCAGGTTGGGGCCGCCGGGCCTGCGTCTGCAGCTCATGGCCCTCTGTGGCCCCTGACACTTTGGAACGTTTGTATCTGCCCCGTCATCGCCGCTGAGGAGCATGTCACAAGTGCAGCGGTCCCCTCGCTGGGAGGATGTACAATGTTACTAAAAAAGTACCCTTTTTACTCTGTGCCTCTTGAAGGGGAGATCAGGGGCAGCCCCCGGCTGACGGGGATGCTCACGTGGTTTTGCCCTTTGTGGCTGCTTTCAGAGACGGGCTTCACGTTTTTTCACATCAGCTCACACTTTGAAGGATCTGATCTTTTCACCTGAACACGAATTAAGATATTTCATGTTTTCTAGTGCCCTTTTACAAGTGCTTTTTTGGACTCCTAGGACACATCTCTTTTATTATATTTGGTTAGTCCATCCTTTATTCATTTATCTAATTAGCATTTATTGAGCACCTACTATGTGCCAGATACTGACGGGCAGCAGAATGCCAAGGCTAATGAGACGTGTTATCTCAGCTCCTGACTCAGGGTGGCTGGATGCTCCTCTCCCCTTTGACCTCTGGTCTTTCATCTCTAAAAAGAGAGTCTGGGATACGTCCCTTTCAAGATGTTTTCTAGCTCTGAGCCTCCGTGTTTCCATGTTGCGCTCAGTTCGCATCCTGAGAAATCCACATGAATCCCATTCTTCGTCCAGACTCCTCACGCGTCCCCAGCTGACCCGGCCCCTGCCTGCCGTGGGGTCTCCCTGCCCACTCCTCACCAGCCACCCTGGCTGTCTGTCCCCCGACCAGCCAGACCCAGGCCCCCTTGAGGACCCTGCACTGGCCATCGCGCTTCCTGCAGGATTCACACCTTGGCCCACTGGCCCTTTGTCCTCACTGGGAGGCCTTCTCCAGCCGTGCAGGGGTCGTCCCGCCCCCACCGCCACCCCTGACAGAGCACCGCGTTTTACTGCCTTTGTATCCGAAAGAGCTTGTCTGTCGGCGTCTCCCCCAGTAGAACAGGCCTCTCTTGCGCATGTTATACCCGGCGAGCACGTCTGCTGTCCTGGGGAAGCGGCAGAGAGAAAACACACACTGTCCCTGCCACTCACGGTGCAGCGGGCGAAACTCACCATCAGCAACCACAACACACACATGCACATGCATGCACACGCACACATGCACACACACCACGCACACACACACACACGTGTGCCTGGTCATGTGGTGACAAGCACTGTTGTTTGACTCAGCTCGGGCAGCCAGAACCAAATGCATGTTCTGGGGCGTAGCGAACCGGTTCTGGAAGTTGGACGTCTGCGACCCGGGTGCCAGCACAGCCCGACTGCGGGGAGGCCCCTCCGGGTGGCAGAAGGCGGCTTCTTGCGGTGAACGCACGTGGAGCGGGGAGCCGTGCTGCCCCTATCAGGGCCGGCTCGAGGGGGTCAGAGCTGCAGCCTTAGGGCTTCATTGAACCTTCACACCTTCTCACCGGCTTGTCCCCTACAGTCACCTCTGGGTTAGGCCCCAACTTACCAACTTGGGGGACGCCATTCAGTCCCTAAACAATGAAGAACAGCACGGCCGGCGGGGGGAGCGTGTGACCAGGCTGCTCGCTCCCTGTTTTAGCGGCTGGTCACTGCCTTGCAGACGGGACCAGCAGTCACTCGCTGGCGGGGAGGGACACGTCTTGCGTGCGGTGCTGGCCGAAGCACGTCCCTGCCCAGGAGAACAGAGCTCCCCCTCAGTCCCCCGCGGTTAATGTCAGTGCGCGGGGCCTCGGTGGAATAGACCGATCTTGTCTTTCCCATCGAGAGCCCGTGTTCGCAGTGAATGGGCGGCCCTCCAGCTGCCGTGGATGATGGCCTTGTGTCTGCAGACCCTGCCCGTTCCCACTGTGCGTGTCCGTGTGTTATGGGCTCGCGGTCTCCTTAGTATCACTTTCCCGGCGTCACTCCTGGTTTCCGGTCTTGCAGGCTCTTCTTCCGCATCCTCCTGGTGCCCGGGGCCCTTCCCTCTCGAGTCAGCTCCTCGGTCCCCCAGCTGGCGCCTCCCTAGATTCTGAGGGGATCGCTCGCTCGGAACTCAGGTTGACTTGGGCACCGCCCATCCCTGCAGGAGAAGCGTCTCCTACTGGTGACCTGGTCTCTCTCCACTTACACTTCCTGTCAGGGCCATTCTGTCAGGTTGTCCGTGAAGATAGCCCTGGTGGCATCTGACGTTTCTGACGTCACGTGGCCACGGCAGCCGTGGGAGATGGTTATCGATTTCTTTGCAGCCAAGGATAAATCCGAGAAAATATTTGCACTGGCGTTTGTGAAGCTGATGAGATACGACGGGACCACGCTGAGGGATGGCGAGCACGACCTCATCGTCTACAAGGTAGGCCGGGGTCGGGATAAGGTAGCCCGGGGGTCAGGATAAGGTAGGCGGGGGGTCAGGATAAGGCAGGCCAGGGGATGGGATAAGGGAGGCCGGGAGTCGGGATAAGGTAGCCCGGGGGTCAGGATAAGGTAGGCGGGGGGTCAGGATAAGGCAGGCCAGGGGATGGGATAAGGGAGGCGGGGGGATGGGTGGGGCTGCCGAGGCTGCTGCTCCATTCCCTCCCGGGCCGCCTGGCCTGAATGACATCTCCTTCGGGGGAAGCTGCTGTCCAGGGACATGTCATTATGCAAACGCACACACCCCGTGACCATCCTGCGGCTGCTCCCCCTGAGAGGAGGGGATGGACAGGTGCTGTGTAAAGAAACGCTCTTGTTAACGTGACTTAATCTCCAGGAATTAGAGGAATCATTAGGATAAACAGTTTAGCAGATGATAAAGAGCAAATTGCACGATGGTGAAAAAGATTAGGGCTAACGAGGGATAGAGAGAAAAGCCGTGGGCGGCTGATGGTGGCGTCCGTCCCCCGACCCGCAGGCCGAAGCGAAGAAGCTGGAAGACGTGGCCACATACCTGAGCCTGCCCTCCACGAAGGCGGAGCTGGAGGAGAAGGGCCACTCCGCCACGGGAAAGGGCATGCAGAGCCTGGGCAGCTGCACCATCAGCAAAGACTCCTTCCAGATCAGCACCCTCGTCTGCTCCACGAAGCTCACCCAGAACGGTGAGTGTGGTGGCGCCTCGCCCGGCACCGTTCCCCCCGCCGCCCCTGGCCCTGCTGCAGGCCGGCCCGTCATTCCCGCTCTCCTCAGTAGCGGTCCCTGCGGATGTCGAGGGACGAGGAGAGGGGGTGACATCGCTCGGATTTAAAATCCACGCTCTGAATCTGATCTGAGATTAACCTTAAAGAGAGATCAAGCCACGGATTTACATTCAGAAAAGCTTTTCGCGGCCAAAGGGAGAAAAATGGCCTAAGGTGAAATCCACAGGACTGGGAGTCAGACCGACAACCTGGGTTGACCCCCAGCCCTGCGCTAACCCTAGAATGACCTTGAACTTGGTCCTGCAAACCTTGTTTTCTGCGTTGCGATGTTCCTTTGTTACAGTGTCTGCCTCAAAGGGCTTTGTGGGGTCTCTGTAGGGAGCCAGGCGCCCACCCTCTGTGTGTCCCCCTCCCCCAGCTGGCCTTCAAGAAAATGACCATTTCCCTTTATTTTTAAAAGCTGGTTTTGATGCCATTTCAAGTCCCCCCAACAGGGAGGTAAGGCACCCCCTGCTGATGGACACACATCAAAGCGTGGCTGTGACCCCATGCTGGGGCGCCCAGGCTGCTCCGCCTGCGGGTACCAGGTTACCAGATGCACAGGGGCGGTGCAAGGAGGAAGCGGCAGGGCCAGGAGGAAACAGCACGGCACCCAGAATGAGGACCAAAGCAGGGTCCATCGAAGAGATGATCAGGAATTGAAGATGTGGGCGCTCACGGGGACAGCTAACATGTTTTCATTTGTGAAACAAAGTGAAGTCATGGGAAAGGCTACTCCTGCCGGACGTGCTCTGGGTCCCAGGGCCTAGGGAGGTTTCCACCCCCAGGAGCCGCTGGTGGTGTTTTAATGGACAGTTAGCCATGCGGAGCCCATCCCTGCAGCATGAGTGGGACTGAGGCTGTGCTGGAGACTGAGGGTCCCTCTGCCCTGGGCATCTGGGAGAAGGTCCAGCCAGGCAGATTACAGTGGGAGAACGGCTCTGAGGAGGGGGGAGCCTGTTTTCAGAAACGAGAGCTGGCCCGCGCTGCCTGCCCCAGCCGCCGTGGCCACTCCCTGGGATCCCGCAGCCAGGCCCTGAGTCATTCTTTGTTCCCGATGCACCCATTGTGGTGCTGAGAGCGGGGATGTGTACCACAAACCCCGATGAATAACTCAGCCGCGGCTTCTCCTTCAGGGATGGAACTTCCCAGGAACAAATCACCGTTTCAGAGAAATGGCTCTCAGAGGAGAACCTGGGCGTCCGCGGGCAATGCTGGGGTGGCCTGTGTGGACACGCCTGACATGCCACCATCCCCAGAGGAGGAGCCGTTTGCTGGGGGGCATGAAAGCCAAAAGGGCCCCCCTTCCCGTAGTGAGCAGCATCATGTGAGAATCTCCATGTTGCCCAGCCTCAGTTGTGGGGGGACCAGGGTGCCTCTCTCCCTCGGTTCCAGGGAGGGAAGGACCCTGGGGTTGGAGGGGTCCCCGGAGCTCCGCGGGAAGGAAGTGTCCCCGGGGAGGCGTGTTGGAGGCTGTGCTTGGCTTGTCCACCACTATTTGGGGCGCTGTGCCCTTTTCATGTCTCCGTTTTAACTGCCAGCTATACATGCAGTAAGGTCACGCGAATGAGGATGTATGTTTTTGTTGTTTTTTTAAAAAAATATTTTTATTGATTTTTTACAAAGAGGAAGGGAGAGGGATAGAGAGTTAGAAACATCGGCCAGCTGCCTCCTGCACACTCCCCACTGGGGATGTGCCCGCAACCAAGGTACATGCCCCTGAGCAGAATCGAACCTGGGACCCTTCAGTCCGCAGGCCGGCGCTCTATCCACTGAGCCAAACCGGTCAGGGCGAAGACGTATGTTTTGGGGCTCATCACATGTATGCCTGTTGCGTGGTTTTATCCTTCAATTCCATTGGTGTCTTGTGTTCCCGGACATTCCACCTATTGCCCAAATGATATTGGTCTTTTCGGTGTTTCCTGGGGTTTTTCTCACAGAGACAGTTCTTTAGCTGAAACTCATTGCCTATGACCATCGATAGTCAGGTGCACTGTGCTAGTTGTGTGTTGTCACGTGACGGGTAGTGAAATAACTTCACGCGAAACTGTGTAGACACCTCACCTTCTCCAGAGGTGCCCTGGACTCTGCCTCCCTGCCTGCCGGGGCAGCGGGCTGCCCGGAAATCCTTCCTGGACGTCCTGCATCCTCCACCTTCAGTCTGTAAGACCCAGACACATTCAGTTTGCGATTTGGCAACTAGAAAACAGAAACACAGCCGTGAGGCCCAGCCATGGCTGCCAGGCCTGCGTGAGGGCAGGAGCTCAGGGCAGCAGGGTCTCTGTGGGCCAGGGCCCTCCTCACCTCTCAGTCCTGTCACCTCGCAGCCCCAGGCCCTGAATGGATAGAGCTCTCTTACATTATTTTATGGAAAAGTAGTCTCCTTCGGAGACGTGGGAGAGGAGGCCGGGATACACAGTGGGGCAGGCCCCTCCCGGGGCGCCTGTGGGTGACAGCCCAGCTTGGCCCGCAGGCCCCCAGTGGCTTTTCAAAGCTGTTCCGTGGAGCTCACTTCTCGGCGAATGAGCTGGGAATCCCGAATCCAGCTGCCCGGGGCGGAGGGCGCAGCGGCACATTCAGCTGGGAGGTTTCTGAGGGGTTGGCTTCGCTGTTTGAGCCGCGGGGGGAGGACCTGGCAGAGGGCCTCGCGGGGCGAGGGGAGGGGGGCCGGCCCGGGGCTGACCTGGCTTCTGTTCCAGTGGACCTGCTGGGCCTCCTCAAGTGGCGCTCCAACACCAACCTGCTGCAGCAGAACCTGCGCCAGCTCATGAAGGTGGATGGCGGGGAGGTGGTCAAGGTGAGTGGGGTGGGGCCGAGGTGGGGCGGGGCTGGGGCGACTACCTCCCCTCCCCCTGCCCATACACACAGCCCCCCGCTTTCAGAGGGACGACTGTCTTATCTCTGTGAAAATGAGTCACATGAAATGGCCTTAATTAAACGGCGAGATGGTCAACGTCGTCACAAATGAATATCGTTGCCCACTTTCCGAACTTCGCAGGCGTTGAAACATCCCCACGCGACCCAGCTTGGGCCATCGTTCCAGGTCCTCGCCAGCTCCGGTGCTGACCCTGTTAAAGGCACCCTAACCCGTTTCCCTGGTTCTGTAAGCGCCCCGACTCCCAGGGAGCCTGGGGAGTACGTTAACGTAACTCCAGGAGACGCACAGTTAATGAAACTTTGTCCCCCGTCGTGTTTAGGTCCCTCGTCACCTCAGGAATCAGTGTGTTTCTGCTGGTCTTGGTCACACTCACCAGGGGAAATCAGGAGTTGTCTCCTCTTGTTCTCCCGTCCCCGACCTAATCTGTTTTCAAATCGGATTGCTCATCCCTGGGAACGTTCGCCTCTCTCCCTCTGCTCCCTGTGCACCTGAGGACCCCTCCAGCTGGGGGACCCTTCAGGCCAGGCGACCCATCCACCCCTCCCCTCGCTGGCCTGATGGTGCCTTGGCCGGCGTGTCCTATGCGCCCTGTAGGCCTGGAACCGACTTGTCTCAGGCACCCGGTGTTACGGGGAGCCAGGCCCCGGGGTGGGGGGTCCCCGATTTATAGCGGGGCTCCTTTTCCTCTGTTTAAGGACACCCATAGACTGTGGGTTATTCCCACTTATTCAAGGCCTTCCTTCTGTCTATCTAAACGAGCAGTAGAGTGATGACACTGTTAGACTGAGGAAGGTCCTTGCTCAGTTCGCAAAAGATACCGTCTCCCATTCTGGTGTAACAGGAAAATGGTGATTTTGGTTCTCCAGTGGGAAGTCTTAGAGAGAGGATGGCTGTCCGCGGAGGGGCACTGTTCACGGAGGATGGCTGTCCGGAGAAGCCCTCTCGCAGCCCGTGTACGGGACGCCCTTCGCGGTGCTTGTATCCAGCAGCCCTGCGCTGCGTGCGGATGAACCAGGAGGCCACGGCTCCCGCTGTCACGCTCTGTGCTGTGATGCGGCCCCTTTTCTGGTGGACGTGCTGCAGGGACTCTGGGTGAACCGTGACGAGCCGGGCTTGGCAGCTGGAGCGGCTGTTGGCAGTCACACTGGGCCGTTCACAGACGGCAGAGTTGTGACCTTTGCAAGGATCTTACACTGAACATGGGGACAAATATACAAAAGCAGGTGCTGCTGAGCCCGTGGTCACCAGATGGTGAAAGGCAGGAGAGGGTTGGGAAGTCCCGCTTGCGGGACCCTGGGGCCTCCCCCTGCGGCCAGTCCCATCGCTGGACTCAGCTCACCCACATCTTCGTCCTGAGGTCACTGATCTCCCGTGTTTGTCTCGGCCTCTCCTGGCTGGAAGTATCCCCGAAGTGAGCAGCGTCGTAGGTGGCGCCCGGCCCAGGTGGGCATGAGAGCAGAGCCCGGGCTCAGAGCCTGGCTGGCGAGGCGCTGAGCCCACCCCACGCCGTGTCTCCGCAGTTCCTCCAGGACACCCTGGACGCGCTGTTCAACATCATGATGGAGAACTCGGAGAGCGAGACCTTCGACACGCTCGTGTTCGATGCTCTGGTAAGAGGCCCTCCTGTCCTCCACTCAGACGTTAGAGGCACGTCCGTAGATCCACCGCGGTGACCTCGAAAGCGTTGCCCCGTGCATCCAATCCAAGCAATCAGGGAGAGCTAGGAGGTCTCCTGCAGTAGCTCCGGTTGGGCAAATGCCCTTCCTAGGACAGGAGGAGGTCAGCTGGCTGACCAACTTCTGTCCGAACATCTCGGAGTTCACCGGGTCCCCGGGTGGGTCAGGTGAAGGTGCCCGCGGGTTGGCGTCATCTTACTAACGACACAGCCGGTTCACTCCCAGGTGTTCATCATCGGGCTCATTGCCGATAGGAAGTTCCAGCACTTCAACCCCGTGCTGGAAACCTACATTAAGAAGCACTTCAGTGCGACGCTGGCCTACACGTAAGTTCTCTGGTTGTTTTAAAGCCAAAACGCTTTTTGCATGTGCTTCTTGTTAAGGGTCACCTTCATGTCCTTTTTATCTACGACTGTACGGTCCCCACCTCACAGCTCTGAATTTGCTGGGGGAATTTTTATTAGTATTTCCCTCTTTAGAGAGCTAAAAGTCTTACCAGCGGAGTTATGTAGTACATCCTGGTCATTCTGGAATACATTCTTTCTCTACTCCCCCATCTTCTACTTACCTGACGTTTTCAGTTCATGGTCGATGACCCTGAGAGACGGGGGTGTGCAGCTTCCCCACCAGCTTGGATGAATGAATAAATGCATGTGTTCTTGTTGGACATCATTGCTTGCTTCGTGGGAATAAAAGTCAGTGTGGCGCTTTTCAGTATAGCTTTTTGCTCTTTAAAGGATGCGTTCCCCTTTGTTGCGAAGCTTCAGCTGTGACTCACTTGGATTCTTCGTGCCCACCCAAGTGCTCTTGACCGGCCCCCGTACCCCCATAGGTGTCACACACACCGGAGGGTGGGGGGAGGCCGGGCCCTAGACGCTGCTCACCTGGTGTCCAGTGGCGCAGTCCTGGAGCCCAGCCACCTGGGCTTCGTGGAAGCTCTCAGGTTCCTCACCCTCTGGGTTTCAGTCTTCTCATCTGTAAAATGGGCATGATTGTAGGTGTGTGAGGTTTCAGTATTATTAGCATCCTATGACGAGTTAGTTACCTTCTATCTCTCACAGTGGGGGTCACCGGCATTCAAGATTTTAATTGTGCGAGTTGCAGTGAGAAAAGAGATTTAAAAAATTTCTTTTTAAAATTCGTTTTAAAACATTATAGTTTGACAAACAAGGTTGTATTAGTTTCAGGTGTACAGCATAGCGGGTTGACCTCCTTTCGTTCACAGCATCCCCTGGAGGGGGATTGTCTTTGGTGCCATTAAGTTGGTCAAAGCTCCCATCTGTGCCTGGACCGAGTCCTTGCCTGGGTACAGCCCTGCACTCAAGGTCAGAGGTCTGATGCCGCAGTCCCGGCCCTGGATTCTTTCCCGTACGCCTTGATGCCTGTGGTGTGGGCGGTGCCTCAAGTGGGCAGCGCTGCCCCGCCGAGCACCCCGAGCCAGCTTGGGTGAGCCCTGTGCTCACTTGCTAACACACGTGTGCTCACAACACGTGGTCTGTCGGTGGCGAGGCCCTTTGCCTGCACTTTGCACAGTTCCTTACCGCCCCTCCCCCTCGCTGTGGCAACGCAAACACAACCGAAAACAAGCGGGCAGGTGTCGGGCGGGTGGAGGGAAGTGGCCTGAATGTGACGTGACCTTCGCGTGGGTCACTTTGGCAGTTCTGCTTTTAGTGGCCACGCAGCTCTTCTTAGATTAGATTGGGACTTCATTTCTGGTTTCGAACCACGTGCCCCGCTGCACTGGGATCCGCGTGTTGGCTCGGCCCGTCCTTGGGGGAAGGAGGGGCCTGGGGAGAGTGGGCCTGGTGGCCAGTGAGTCAGTGGGAGGAGCAGAAAGTACCGTGTTGTCTTCTAGCGATGATGCACTCCACTCGAATCCGCGCGCTCTAGTTCAGTGGTCGCCAGCCTTTCGGACCTCACGGACCACAGGTCGGCGACCGCTGTCCTAGTTCAGTCCCTGTAATTGGCTGAAAAGGAAATCTTCACTTTGTGGAAAAGGAATATTCGTCTCATGTTTTGAGAACCTACACCACTGGTGTTTGTTTGGTTTCTAATTAACTTTCTCTTATACTCTTTTACTTGGAGCAAATTTACTACCATTTGAACTTTCTGGTTTCTGAATTCCAGAAAAATAGGAAAGTTTTGATGCTCTTTGTTTTACTTGTAACAGGGATTGTTTTAAAAAAAACTACCTTTGGCTTAAGCACTTAATCTAACGTATAAAGCTATGAATTAAAATCAGACTTTCAATCTGGACTTCATTTGTACCAACTGTCTATAATTACTTATGTCATGGTATGGAAAAATTTAAGGATAATTCTGACCAATTTTGGTATATTATAAACTTTGTGAGCTTCTATTATCATGACAAAAGGTTTGAAATGTTTTCATGTTAGGGAGTCACTTGTTTTTGGATGACAATTTATAAAGATATCGACTCTCTAAGAGAAGTAGAGTCCTTATACTTTTAAAACTAAATGTGTGCAATTCTATTAGAAAATGTAAAAGAAAATTCACAAAACTTTTCATGTAATACCCATGCTCTCATAAAATGTTGATAGTCTTTTATATGAAGCCTCTTAGAAAACTCATCAAAAATTAAGAATATTTGCTATTTGAAAAATGGGCTGTAAAATTTTCATTTTGAGTGTAAATAGCCTAGTTTTAGAAAACGAACTAGAGGTGGCTGAAATGGTCCCCAGTAACAAATACTATTTTGTGCAGTGCCTTCTTAAAATTTCGGTAAAAGCCACATAACACAGAAGGTACCATTTTAAACCGTTCTCAAGTGTACAGGCCACATACACTTTTAGCACTTAGTGAATCCAATGTTGTGCCAGCATTAACTCGCTCCAGACCATTTTCAGTTTAATGTCCTTTTGCAGCGATTTTCTTTGGTGCCTCACTTGGGCTAGAAAGAAGATCCTTTGATGTTTTTATTTCACGTCGGGGAAGCTGGCTTGCCCATCCGCACCCGGGCGTCTTCCCTTGCCGATCAGCGGTAATACGCACTACTCGCCTCATAGAGCTGTTGTGAGGATTAAATCACATAATACATTCCAGTGCTCAGGGCAACATCTCAAACATAGGAAGCGCTCCGATCGCACTCTCTGATCGCACTGCTCTCGGGGTCCCTTTCCATCCATTCAGCACGCGTTTTACAAATGTGCATACGCCGGGAGGCCTGAACCCAAATCAGACTCACCCCCCGGGGGATCTCTCTGCGCCAGGGCCGCGCCGCGGGCTGTGATTTGGGGAACTTATTAATTTGTGTTTCCACCGTGAACAGGAAGCTGACGAAAGTGTTGCGGAACTACGTGGACAACGCCGAGAAGCCGGGAGTCACCGAGCAGCTGTACAAGGCGATGAAGGCCCTGGAGTACATCTTCAAGTTCATCGTGCGCTCCCGCGTGCTCTTCAACCAGTAGGTGTCGGCGGGCGGATGGGCGGGCTCCGCTGGGGATTAATTTGTGTTTCCACCGTGAACAGGAAGCTGACGAAAGTGTTGCGGAACTACGTGGACAACGCCGAGAAGCCGGGAGTCACCGAGCAGCTGTACAAGGCGATGAAGGCCCTGGAGTACATCTTCAAGTTCATCGTGCGCTCCCGCGTGCTCTTCAACCAGTAGGTGTCGGCGGGCGGATGGGCGGGCTCCGCTGGGGCCCCGGGGTT
>NW_006284618.1:5244167-5248999 GCF_000327345.1 Myotis davidii | reverse complement strand
TCCTTTCTCTTCCTCTCCGCGTTTCCTTCCTTGCCTTGGGGCTAGGATGGCAGAGCAGTGACAGGGCCCGCCATCGCCTGGCTGCAGCGCGGGGATTACCTGGGGAGAAAGCAGCGGGGTGCGTGGCAGGAACGCGGGGGTCTTTCTTGCCTTCTTTCGTGAAGGGTCTGCTGTATTTTCATGGAACGCAGCAGCTTCGCAAAATTCCGGGTACCTGGCAGTAACTATTCTGCTAGAGAACAGGAGGGAGCACCTTGGCGATGAAGATACTGAACTTGCCCTGCTCATGCCACTCTCCCCCTCCCTCGCGATGCACGTCCATCCTGGCTGTTGTTTTCAGAAAGCTCGTTTTGTGTAGAAATGAGGACAGCGGCTTTAAATCTCTGGCCAGGAGACGCTTGCTTCCCCGGGGAACCCACAGAAAGATTGCTGACAGCAGGGCACTTGTGGGGTTTCTGTTTGTCTGTGTTGTCTGCGTGGGCGGGCGCATCCCATGAACCGGAAAGCCGGCAAACAGCCGCCTCCTGGTCAGCCCCCGGTCACGCTCCTGAAGGGGTCCTGGAGGGCTCCCCGCCGGGGTTCCCGTGCTGTGGGGTTTTGACCTGTCCCCTGGTGTTAGCTCTGTGCATAATTAGTTACTGGTCAGGGATAAGTTGCCCCAGATTTGTCATGTTGTGTCATTTCCTGGGCAACGAGAGTAAGATGCAGGTTGTAGACAAAGATCTCGTCATTCCTTGTGAATGAATCCTTAGACATTACGTGGAGCGAGGAATGAGGATGGGTTTATTCATCGACTTATGCCCCGACCGCCTCTGGCTCCCCCTCCCTCCTTCCACCTCCAGGCGGGTCAACAGGGGACCTTTGGCTTTGTCTGGTGAGACTGAGAGGTGAGAGCGGAGACCTCCCTCTCATCCCAGGAAGCTGCTTCCGGCAGGTCCTGTACTTCGTCCTTGTGTGTGGAGGACATTTCCATTCCTATGAGGTCTCGGCGGGCAGCTGTCTTCTTCCCCCGCATGTTCTTCTGCCCTCTCTCGGTTCCCATCATTTTAGATATTACATGTCTTAGGTTTACAAGTTTGATTATTTTTTCTCTCCTACAATTTCCCACCTAAGCTTCTCTTCTCTCCCTCTCTCTATTTTCTATGTTTCCATCTTCCCGTGTGTTTACCCTTTGCTCTTTATTTTAAAGTACACTCATTATATTGACTTGACTTTCTGGTTGCCTGACTACAGTATCTTGATCACTGTGGATGTTGCCACTGGCTTTCTTCCCTCCTTGAGTGGCCGTGGGTCTGTGCGTAGTCATTTTTGTTTGAATGCAGGACAGTGTACGTCCGCGTGTAAAGGCACCAGGTGACGCCGCCTCCTTTCAGAGCGGCCCCCCCTTCCCCTCCAGGCAGAGCAGCGGGCCGAGCCCTTGCTGGACAGGCAGTGTGGAGTCTCGCCTGCGGGTGGCCTCGCCGAGCCTCGGTCTACAGTAGTGGCCCCTCATCCTCCCAGGTTTTCAGCGAAGAGCCGGCTGTGTCCTCTGGGGCCGTCTCCCCTGCGCTTCCAGCACTCTATTCCTTATCTCTGGAGACTGACAAAAACTCTACTCCGATGTACAGACGTTTTCACTTTTGCTTTTAGTCTCCTGACCCATAAAGTCGCAGGAACTGGCAGGTAACCTGAGGGGTGCAGACCGACTCACCAGCGTTTCTATCAGCCCCCAAGCACCTTTCCCTGTCACCTGCAAGCAGACGTGCATGACTCCGTGATTTTTTTAAAAAATATTATATATTTTTATTGATTTCAGAGAGGAAGGAAGAGGGAGGGAGAGATAGAAACATCAGTGATGAGAGAGGATCATTGATCGGCTGCCTCCTGCACGCCCTGCACTGGGGATGGAGCCCGCAACCCTGGCCTGCGCCCTGACCTGGAATTGAACCATGACCTCCTGGTTCATAGGTCGATGCTCAACCACTGAGCTCGCCGGCCTGGCATGACTCCGTGATTTTAATTGCTCGGTGCGCCATGGAAACCAACGCCTGCTTGGAAACCCTTTAGAGACAGACGAGGTCACAGTTCCCCATTTTAGACAGTTTCTTCCTTTGCAGAGGGACTCATTTAAATATAAGATAAATACCTCCAGGGTAATTAATTATCAGTTTACAAAGTTTTGCCTTGTACACGAGTCTTCAGGTAAGAGGTGCTTTTAATTAGGCAGGAGTCTCATCTCTGTTAATAAAGCATCTGAGTTGCAATACTTTAAAATGCAAATGCATTGCTTCTTCATGACACAGCAACTTGAAGTAACGGCTAATAAGTAATTTATAGATGAAACTTACAGTTAGCACCCTATATTTGCATACATGAGACCCATGCGTAACTTACTCATTATCTATCCATTTCCTGACTATGCGCCACCACCACTTGCAAGTTTTCCTATCCACACCAATTCTGTGATGAATGAATTTGTCTGGTATCATTTCTTTAAAATAAAGTGATTTCAACTTTACTGTTATGGTATCATTTTCAAGTGGTTATAAGGTTATGTTAAATTTAGGCAATTAGGTGTCTCTGTGACTCAATTATGTAATATTATAAGTTTAAAACCACTGGCAGGCCCTAGCTGGTGTGGTTCAACGGCTAGAGCATCGGCCTGAGGCCTGAAGGGTACCGGGTTCAATTCTAGTCAAGGGCACATGCTGGGGTTTCAGGCTGGATCCCCAGTAAGGGGCGTGCAGGAGGCAGCCGATCAATGATTCTCTCTCATCATTGATGTTTCTCTCTCTCTCCCTTCCTTTTCCTAAAATCCATAAAAATATTTAAAAAATAAAGTAAAACCACTGGCAGGAAATACACCCGAATATTAATGCTGTCACTTCTGTGGGGTAGAATTAAAGCTGAAGTTCTCCACCCTTCCTTCCTCTCACCCTTTCTCTCTATTTACCTCCTTCCCCCCCCTTCCAGATGTTTGTGTTTTTCAGGTTTACACACGGGGTCATGTGACAGTGAGGAAAACAGTACATAGTGGGGTTGAAAACCAGCTTCTTGGAGGCGCAGGTGTCTCCGTGGCCGGTGGTGCAGCGCAGTCTCATTTCCCAGCGCCTCCTGGCTCGGGGATGTCCCAAGGTCACTCACACTCTAACGGCCGCCCGAATAGCACTTTGGTGGCCGGAGACGCAGGCGCCTGGGGGTGAGGCGCCGCGGCCCCACAGAGCGTGTTCCTTTGCAGGCTCTACGAGAACAAGGGCGAGGCCGACTTCATGGAGTCCCTCCTACAGCTGTTCCGGTCCATCAGCGCCATGATGAGCAGCGTGTCGGACCAGACCCTCAGGGTGAAGGTAGGCCCCTCGCTCGCCGCCACGGCCACGCTCAAGGCCCGCCCCCAGCTGCAGGGCTCCTGGGCCGCTGGGAGGAGCGGCTGGCTGCTCATCCTGCCATGCTTGGACTTGGGCAGAGGCCCCGGCTGGCTTCTGTGCCACACATGACCCTGCCCCTGCGTGAGGGGTAGCACTGTCCTCTGTGGGGCCTCTAAATGCTGACTCTGCTGTGTCTGCTCCCAGACGGGAAGTTCTGCACTCTCTCTCTTTGTAAATACTAGAGGCCCGCTGCACAAAAACTCATGCAAGGGTAGGCCTTCCTTCCCCCGGCTGCCGGCACCGGTTTCCCTCTGGCACCCGGGACTCGGGCTTCGCTCTGGCCACCGCCGGCAGGTGCCCGGGACCTGGGCTGCTTTGCTCCGGCCACGGCTTCATCCGGAAGGATGTCTGGAATGATGCCCGGAAGGACGTTCAGTCTAATCAGCATATTACCCTGTTATTATTTGTGAATATGGGGGCTTTGATGAGAGTAAGGGGCCAGGTGCCTCAGTCTCTGAGCAGGTGTGGGAAGTGGGGCTGCCGATGCCCGGGCATCAGTCAGACCTCAGGCCACGCCCTGCCAATGGTGTCCTGTCTTCAGCCGTGAATGCACCCTTCGCCTTCGCAGGAGAGAGAGGGATCCGGGTCCCCATGTTCCGCTGTTCTCACCACCTGTGGTGACCTGTTCTCACCCTCTGGCCCTTGGAGGAAAGATGCCTTCATCTCCAGGGCTCTGAGTGCTCCTAGGGCCGCCTGGTGTGGAGGTGCCAGGAGGCCCCTGGGGTAGCCCCTGGCCCTGCACGCTCTCGGGCACCCTGTTCTGGAGATTTCTGTGGCACTGGCTCACTGCAGACGGAGCTGAGCAGTGAGCAGTTTATTGCCCGTGAAGTGGGCAGTTTGCTGCCTGAGCAGTTAGCAATTTGCTGCCCATGAAGTGGGTGATTTGCTGCCCGAGCAGTGAGCGGTTTGCTGCCCGTGAAGTGAGCAGTTTGCTGCCCGAGCAGTGAGTGGTTTGCCGCCTGTGAAGTGAGCAGTTTGCTGCCCGTGAAGTGGGTGATTTGCTGCCAGAGCAGTGAGCGGTTTGCCGCCCGTGAAGTGAGCAGTTTGCCGCCCGTGCTAATTCCTTCAAAGGGGAGGAATCTCCCACGTGATTCCTGGTGGCTTTCCCTCAGCTGAGCACTGTCCCTGCCTCTGTGCTCACCTTCCCTGTTAGTGTCCTGTTGATGGGTGATTTCTAAATGCATATCTGTGTCTTTAAGAAGTTGTGGGAAAGGCACTTCCCAGCTCTAACGCTCACCATTCCTGGGGAACAGACGCTCAATGTGCCTCAGGGCTGCGACCGGAGCCGGGGTCACCGACAGGAATGAAGTTCCCGGGAGCCTTTCGCCCCCGAGGCAGCTGCTGTGGGCAGGCTGCTCCCTTCTCAGTGCGACGCCCCATCTCACGGGCGTGTGGTGGCCGGACGCCGGGACGGGGCTGGGAGTGGGG
>NW_006284618.1:5243401-5243888 GCF_000327345.1 Myotis davidii | reverse complement strand
CAACTCTGAGGTCAGCATGCTCTGGAACCTTCTCGGCTTTATTTGGGGTGACCTTCGGTGTGATCCTTGGTGTGTGGCGCCAGCACGGCCATGGGTGAGCCTGAGGGTGGGGGGAGGGGGGCGGTGAAGGATGGAGAAGACGGACGAGAGAAGAAAGCTGGGGCTGGGTGGGACGCTGCTCTCTGATGGAGAGAGCGCCACGGCCTGCGAGCCGAGTCTTTATTTTATAGCAGATTCCACGCGGCAAAGTAAGGGCGTGGTCACATGTTCTCGCAGGTTTCGAATCCACTCAGTTACAGGCACCTGGTCCAGCTCTGTTTACTTGCTGCCCCTCCCGCAGCCCACATCACTCAGCCACGTGGGCCACAGGTGCGGACCATAAGGTCAAGCTCACAGCCATAGCCTTCGGCTGTAACTGTGCTGGGACTTGCACGTGGCTTTGCCATGAGAGGACCGTGCCCCCTCATTAGCCCCAGGCTGGACCCTG
>NW_006284618.1:5223615-5224544 GCF_000327345.1 Myotis davidii | reverse complement strand
AGCACTGGCCCTGCCTCTGTGCTCTCCTTCCCTGTTAGTGTCCTGTTGATGGGTGATTTCTAAATGCATCTCTGTGTCTTTAAGATGTTGTGGGAAAGGCACTTCCCAGCTCTAACGCTCACCATTCCTGGGGAACAGACGCTCAATGTGCCTCAGGGCTGCGACCGGAGCCGGGGTCACCGACAGGAATGAAGTTCCCGGGAGCCTTTCGCCCCCGAGGCAGCTGCTGTGGGCAGGCTGCTCCCTTCTCAGTGCGACGCCCCATCTCACGGGCGTGTGGTGGCCGGACGCCGGGACGGGGCTGGGAGTGGGGCCTGCGGCAGGGGTGGGCCGCCTGCTCCTGCCTGCGCCGCCTCGTCCCTAGGATTAGCTGAGCAGCGTGCTCAGTGCCCTCACCGCAAACCCCTGTGGCCGTTCGGGAAACGGGTGGGGAGAGTAAGAATAGCTGGAAATCACGGGGAGTTTGGGCCCGTGCTTTTAGATTTCTAAATCTCTTCTCATGTTATTGCATTTGATGGGGCTTGGCTCGTGTCTGCTCCTTTCTCTGCGTGTCAGACCTCGTCCTGAGCGGTTCCGTGGAAGACACGGGTGACTGCCGTGACGTTGGCGCCGTGATGGGAACCTTCTGCCTGCAGCACGGGTGGCTGAGTTCTTCTTGGAACGCTGCCTGCTCGCTGCTCTTTCTGCATTTCATTCTTTCACAGTCGGTGTGGTCTCGACACCTGACATGAAGGGTTCCCATCGTGGGTCCTGGCGTTTTGTGTTGTGTTAACTCTCAGTTTTGCTCTGTGGAAATGGAGATACAGTTGTGGCTCATCTTGCTCAGAGAGAACGTGCAAAGCCTGGCATGGCTTCGGGTTAGACGTGGCTCCCAGGGGTGGCCCTTGTTGGCTGTTTTGATGTTTGAGATGATCCGCTGCCCCCCGCCC
>NW_006284618.1:5213416-5223596 GCF_000327345.1 Myotis davidii | reverse complement strand
CCGGCCTGCGAGCCGAGTCTATTTTATAGCAGATCCCACGCGGCAAAGTAAGGGCGTGGTCACAACGTTCTTGCGGGTTTCGAATCCACTCAGTTACAGGCACCTGGTCCAGCTCTGTTTACTTGCTGCCCCTCCCGCAGCCCACATCACTCAGCCACGTGGGCCACAGGTGCGGACCATAAGGTCAAGCTCACAGCCATAGCCTTCGGTTGTAACTGGGCTGGGACTTGCACGTGGCTTTGCCATGAGAGGACCGTGCCCCCTCATTAGCCCCAGGCTGGAACCTGTCCGAACGCTGTGGCCGCTCTCCACATTCGGGGTTGGGGGTGGAGAGCTGCTGTGTCCCAGGGAGCCCGCACCCTGCAGTCGCCTTCTCAGAACTGAAGCCCCTCACATCCACCGGCTGTGTGAGCCATCCGCCGTGTTTTATGTCTCGACGGAGGGCAAGGCAAGAGGAGTTCCAGCTAATATTTAACTGCAGCACCAACGTGGCATCAGACTGGAGTGTCTGTTCTAAGGCAATGACAAAGTTCGACTGCATCCCCCCAAATTGGGTGTGCCCTGCGGGGAGTAAGGGGTGAGATGGGGCGGGCCATGAAGGCCTTGGGGGCCGAGGTCGCGGGCACGACCACTGTTGGCAGCGGGGGCTGCCCTGACCACTGAGCTCTGGCCGAGGTGGGTTTGGGGCATTTGGGGCCTCGCGGTCAGAACTGGCCCAGGCAGTTTTCCCTCAGTTCCCCCATGCTTGCTTCCAACTCTGGGCGGTCCTGACAGACACTGTCCTGGGACTTACGTGGAGTTTCCTCTTCTGTCTGGGCTGAGCATTGCAGAACTTTCTGGAGAGGGAAGCACTGACTATGGTCTATGGTGAGAGAGAGATTCCTGGTGCGTGTGTGTATGTGTGCATGTATGTGCACGTATGTGTGTATAGTTATATGTATGTGGTATGTGTATACATGTGTGAGCATGTGTATGTGTGTATATGTGTGTGAGTGTGTGTGTATGTTTGGTATATGTGTATGAGTTTGTGTATGTATGTGTGAGTTTGTGTAAGTATGTGTATATGTGAATATGTGTGTATGTGTGTATGTTTGGTGGACGTGTGTGTGGGTTTGTATATGAGTGTGTGTGTGTCTCTGTGAGTGTGTGTATGCGTGTGTGTGGCTGCTGTGTATGTTCTGACCTTTGTTCCATGTGATGTACTTGGGTGTTTTGTCCTCAGTATCTTTTTTTTTTTTTTTATATATATCTTATTGATTTTTTACAGAGAGGAAGGGAGAGAGATAGAGAGTTAGAAACATCGATGAGAGAGAAACATCGACCAGCTGCCTCCTGCACATCTCCCACCGGGGATGTGCCTGCAGCCCAGGTACATGCCCTTGACCGGAATCGAACCTGGGACCCTTCAGTCCGCAAGCCGACGCTCTATCCACTGAGCCAAACCGGTTTCGGCTTGTCCTCAGTATCTTTTGGTCTATTCTGAACCAACGGATTTCACTAACAAAATCCTGGTTGGCAGGCACTTACTTCCTAACGGCTCATGTGCCTCAACCCACGTTAGGAAAAGGCCGCTCTTTTCCCTTTAGGTTCCTTCCCGTGCCTCCTGCTCAGCTCGGGATGGGCACACTGGTCCTCTGTCTCCTCTACTGTCCTGTGGGCTGTCAGCCGGCACTTGGCCATGGGCCCCGCGGGCATGCATGGGGCCTGGGGTGCAGATTAATTGAATCTGAGCCCCCAGGGGTGGGCAGCACACAGATGGCGAGGGTTGGCTTCCTTCCGGGACTGTCCCTGGGGTTCCATCTCACCACCTCCTGGTGCCATTTCTGCCTCGTCCTCGCCCGAAGGCACTGTGTTCCCACAAGCGTGTGTCATCTCAATAAATACGCTGTTGGGCGAGTTTTGCTCAGCCAGAAGCGCAGCTTTTGTTTCCTTGAAAGGCATAACCTGGCTGGAAGTGAATTCTGCGTCCTCGCCTTCGATCTTACCCTCAGTTCTTCCTTATCAGTTTTGTTGCTTGTTGACTCTTTCCGAGCTCTCGTCTGGGAAGCAGCCTCTCACAAACACATAAGCTTAGAGTTGTTTTCTGGCCTCGGGAGAAGCTGTCTGAGTGCGTTAGGGATAATGACGGATACAGATCAGAAATCACGGGGTGGCTTCCTTGCAGGGGAGGAGGAGCTCCACGGGTGTTTTGAGCCCCGGAGGGCCCCTCCCTCTCGAGGGTGCTGGTAGCCCTCACTGTCCCATTCTGGACGCCTGTCCCCGTTCTCCACCTGCCGTTTCTACAAAGGACCGGCTTGGACCAAGTTCTCATGCCCTTTTGCCTGTGGACAGTGTCCAGTGTCCACCCCGTGTCGCCGTCCCCTCGGCCACGGCGCTGGCCGGTCTGTGGGTGTCCGACCGCGGTGGGTGCTTTGTTACGCAGCGCAGCGCAGCGAGACGCCAGCCCGACCCCCGCGTGGGTGGAGAGCCGCCTGCCGCCCCATCCAGATGGACGGCGGAGCTGGAATCGTCCTAATCCCGTGTTTGTGCCGCGCTCACCCGCAAAGCCCTTGGATCCGGTTATCTCCTTGATCCTCCCGCACCGCCGTGGTGTCTCTCAGAAGCAATAATGGAGAAGCTTCCTACAGGGCCGGGCAGGGGCACAGTCACGAAAGGGCTCTGCTTCTAGTAGCCGGGTCGTCGATGGCAACACGCGTGCCCACGGCCCCGGCTTTTCTCTGGGATCTTCAGGTTCCCGCAGCCCCGGGGAGCCCCTTCCCAGAGATTTCTCTCTAGGAAAGTGGGGGGGCGGGTGCAGAGGGTCTCCACCAGCCTGACCAGTGTAAGCTGGGTCCCCAGGGCTGGGGGCACCTTCCCTGGGGAAAGCTGTTCATACATTCACGTGCTGTGGTTCTTGTAGACCCTTTGCATGTTCTGAGTTCCTGTGGATGGAGGCCTCTTGATTGCAAATTGCATAAACCTCCAGTCACATCTAAGCAGATGGGAAGATGTTCCATGTTATGGATGAGGAGACTTGGTAGTGTTAGGCTGTCCGGTCTTTCCAATGTGATTCATTCAGCGCCGTGTAATCCGGAATCCCAGCAAGCCAGTGGGGGAGGGCGACACGTTGGATCTGAGGCCGGAGACCCAGACGACACAGCACAATGTTGACGGAGGTGGAAGCCGAGGCCTGACACCCCCTGACCTCAGGACTGACCGTAAAGCTGGTCATCGGACTGCCTGGACCCAGCGCACTGAGCTCCCGAGAGAAGGGGATCATGGATTCATGGAGGTGGAGCATCCGGGGCTGGCTTCATGGGGTCCAAGGGTTAAAGCATGTCCTCACTCTTTATTTTATTTTTTGATTTCAGGGAGGAAGGGAGAGGGAGAGAGAGATAGAAACAGAAATGATGAGAGAGAATCATGGATTGGCTGCCTCCTCCACGCTCCCTACTGGGGATCCAGCCTGCAACCCGGGCATGTGCCCTGGGAATCGAACCGTGACTCCTGGTTCATAGGTCAATGCTCATAGGGTCGGGCACATGTCCTCACTCTTGGCTCAGCTGCTTCTCTCTGTTTGAGGGGACGGTGGCCACCGTAGTCAGAGGCTTGCAGCTTTCTTATTGCTTCTAACCCTGGGGGAGGTGGGCCTGTCTGTCTCTTCGAGGCTGTAGCACCCTCAGACCCTCGTCGACCTGCTTCCTGCAGAGGAGGAGATGGGAGGGAGCTGCAGGGGAGCCCAGAGGCGCGGCTGGCAGCAGCTGGCAGCAGGGCTGGGTCCTGTGTGCTCCTGCCACGGAGGCCACTGCCCGTCCGTGACGCTGTGTCGTGAGGGCCTCATCTGTCGCGGCCCCATCTGCCGGGCTGGTGATGGAAAAGGGACCTGAAGCTGCACGTAGGCTTGGAGCTCCCGCCGGCGTGCGAGCAGCCAGGCTGCGGCCGTGGGGAGACCCGGCCTGCGTGTGCCCGGGAAGAATTTTACTGAGAAGCGTGTCGGCTGGAGCTGCCGCATTAGCCTGTGGGAGAGGCATGCTTCACGCGTGAGCGTCAGAAATCACGGCCGCTGTTACACCCAGTAGCTACCAAATTCCATGGGAACGGCCCGGCAGGCCTCCGGTGGAATTAGTTCTTTTTGTGTATCATCGATGAGGTCATGGACTGTATGCGGGGTCCAATTTCAAAAGCACTCACATGGTTAGCCTTGGGGAGTCAGGACTGAGGCGTGGGAACGCCCACAGACTTTTCAGGATGTCCCCCAAAAGCCCAGGGGTCCTGTGAGGGCGCTCAGCCCCCCGTGTCCCCTGCTGTGGCCCGCTGCCTTCCCATGGCGTCACAGGCCAGATCCCGGGCGTGTTCGTGGCTCGGGCTCCATTAGAACCCTGACGGGCATCGAGCAGCACGGTGCCCGTGCCCTGTGAATGTGGCGCCCCATCACTCACTGGGACGATTTTTCTCCTGGGAAACCCTATCCGTCCAACACGTGCGTTGAGTTAGGGAAGGTGAACGGACAGAGGAAAAGGCTGTGAACACCGTGAATTGCTAGCACGGCAGGTTCCAGTCTTGCCTGTGTGACCTCTGCATACGGTGACTGGTTCCTCGTCGGAGACGCTTTAAGAAATAGTTTCTTTTGCCTGGATTATCTTCTCTCCAGCTTAGTGGTGAAGGAAGAACAACAGTCCTCACCCTCTGTTTGGCCAAAACGTAACCAAAGAGTAAGTAATTCCTGAAAATGAAATTGTCATAGGATTCTGGGAATGTCATGTTGGGACATTACACATCCTGTGTGGTTGCCGTTCGAGATGAAACGCAAAGGTGATCGTCAGAGAAGTGAGGTGATCGCCAAGCCTCCCCTTGTTTCTCTTTCAAATGCTTCGTTTCCTGGTGCGGTGCGGGGAAACGCTGTCCCTCCTGCCACTGGTCAGGCCGATCGTCTGTGACGGTTCGGGCAGGTCCTGACGCGCGGGTGGGTTCCCACCTGTGCCTCCTCGAGGGGGCTCTGTGCGTCCCTGACCCGGCAGCCCCCTGGCTGATGGCCGGTCGACCAGCTGGCCCTTCTCCTCTCTGCGGCCGTAGTTTCCCAGGTCAGTAGAGTGGGCGTGAGGGTAGCCCACTGGTGCAGCCGAGCGGAGTTAGCTCCAGGGGGTACGATTCCCGTGCTGCAATGGCCTCTCTGGGTGTCTGGTGTGTCAGCTACTCACTCCAGGCTCCACCCCTCCTCCTGCAGCCAGAGGTGCTCTCGGGGCAGAGGGCAGCTGTGGGGGCAGCAAGCTGGGGTGGGCCCTGCACTGGGTTTTGGAAACACAGCGGCAAGGGGCTGCCTGGGGGTCATGTTGGGAGGGGGGACATGGACCCGGGGGCACCTGGGGACACCTTAGTCCCACGCTGGGCCCTCAGAGCAGGGGATGGGGAGGATGTTCCCATAACCAGATGGTTGTGTTTGACGCCTGGAGGGACTCGCTGAGAAGTGCTGTGTGCGTTCATTTTTTTTAATCTTGAAATTACATTTTCAGAAAAGGACCAGATCTCCCAGGGAGGAGATGGGGGCCAGGGACTGTTCCCCCGGGAGTCTCTCATATGAAAACTGCATGAGCCCTTAAAATGCTGTCTCGTGAAGCTCTTTATCAGTGCTTTTGTTTTTGTCACGGGATCACGTTTTCTCTTACATTGTAAAGGGATATTGTCTTTATTGGAAAGTGTTTTCCTGGTGTCTGGCATGTCCCCTCCACGCTGTGTGGCTGCCAGTGGAGCCTCATCTGGGGCGCAGCGGGAAGACCCCGGAGGGACTGGGGGTGATGCCTGTTCCTCACTCAGGGTGCCCCACCAGGCAGAGAGGTGGTGACAGGCAGGGGACAGTCTGCGCACGCTGAAGGCATTCCCAGGGAACCACGGCCACTCTCCGAGCGAGTCCTCACCTTCGGTGGAGGGTGGGACGGGTTCTGCTGTTTTAGTTCCTCTTTCTCCATCACCGTGAGGGCGCTGGCCCCGCAGACCAGGGCAGGTTAACGCACTGTGCTCACCAGGACGTATTGAGGTCCGCAGGTGGATGTATTGTCACCCCGTCCTCCCAGCCCTGCCAGGGGGTCGCAGTGAGAGAGCAAATAGAGGCCTAAGGGGGAGCGTCTCGGCTCTCAGCTGTGGCCAAGTAAATCCACTGTCTGGCTGGAGCATCGGGAGCCAGATGTGCCTGCCCCCTCTGCACGCCCCCTCACTGGCTCTGAGCACTTGCCAGGCCCCCCCTCCCCCGCTCTTCTGTGCTCCCCTGCATCTCTGCTCCGCCCCAAAGGGCTGCCCATTCCCGGGCCACACTGTCCTGCCTGGCTAGCAGCCTTGGCTCGGGGGAGGTTTCTGTCCCTGGAACGCATCCCTCTCAGGGGACTTGCCAATTAGTGCGAAGCCACTCGTTCCCATTTGTCCCCGCACCCTGCCCTTCGTGCTGTTGCCCCAGAGGCCTCCGCAAAGCCCCCACGTGCCTGCTAGAGCCCCATGAGCAGGTGTGTTGGTGACTGCCACTTGCCCTTCCTGCGTGGCCAGCAGACCCCAGCGCTTGGCTCTTGAGCACCTGGGCTGGCAGCCGCGGCGCCGGCCCCTCCGGAACAGAGGACTGTGACGTGCCCTGGGTCCAGCTGCGAGCACCTGCGCTGGCCTCGTGGGAGGGGAAGGGCCTGGGCCGTGGGCCCGCCTCCTGCACGCGGCCCAGCTGCTTCCTCCCTGCCGCCTCCCTGCCGCCTCCCTGCGAGCTGGGCTGTGTGTGCCCCTGTGCCTGTGCCCAGGGCGGCCGCCTCTGGGCGTGGGACCCCTGACCTGCCTGCTTTGATCTGAGAAACCCTCTGGCTGTTGAAACAGGATTCTTTCCTGCAGGACACCCGCCAGTGCCCTGCTCAGGGAGGGTGGGCTTCCCGCGGATAGCTAATCAGGCGGAGAGCGATAATGAGAATTCTCTCTCATGGAAGTGATTCTGCATGATTTCCCTGTTTACTCATAGACAAGGCTAAATGGGAGATGATTGGCGAGCTCTGTCTTCTGTTTCTCCTGAGGTGGTTTCTTAATCTTCCAGACGCATCCCTGTGACACACAGAAGAAAGAAAAACCCATTAAAAGTTACTTAAAATCTCTAAGGAGTGGCTCCGCGCCTTGGAGCTGTCCCTTTATGATGTTAGGGCACAGGAGAGGAAATATACAGACGAGCGCTTCTCTGTGCCTTGTGTGCCTGGGGCCCAATTTGCTAGGCGGTTTTCTGGCCACAGTATTGGGACGACTGGCATTTGTCACAAGGAGGATGATGAGTTCATCGATTTAAAAATTACAGACTTTTCCCTCTTTTGCCCTCCCCTCCCCAAATTAGAATTCATAATGTCTCTAAACCTTTCAGACCCCAGTACTTTATATTGTTCTGTCATTTGCTGACTAAAGAACGCTATATATTTTTTCTTTTACCTCCTTTATCCTGAAATCTTTCACCCATCCTCTCTTGGGCGTATTATGGGAGTTTCATGGCTTATCATTCATCAGTTCTTCATTAGGAGTGATGCTGTACGTTGCAGTTAGGAAGGTGATGTATATAAAGCCATTTTTGGCCAAATGGGTATGTGCCCCACAAACTTGGGGTGAGAGGCGTCTGGGTGTCTCGCTATCATTGCCTCCGGTTTATGTGGGTGGCAAGGACCTCTGGCTCCGAGCCCCACTCCCCGCGCGCGAAGCACCCAGTCCAGGTGCGCACAGGAGACCTCTCCCTGCCGGGCTGTCCTCAGGCTGCGGCAGCTCCTCTCAGAGCCGCGGCTCCCGGCTCAGCCCCGCTGCCCTTGCCCCGCGGGTGCCTCCACTGCACACCTGGCTGGGAGGCGGGGCTGCCGGGTACTGTGTCCTGGGTCATACTGTGCGGGTCCTAGGAACCGGACCTGAGAAACCCCACCCCAGGAAGGGACACCTGGCCGCCCTCCAGAATGAGACTGCCCTGCCTGGGACCCCGTGTTTGCCTCCCAAAGTGGCCAACTCCTTTCGAAGCTAAGATGCCTCCCGTTGAGGCCCGATAGCAACTTCCTCATCATTTTATGTTGCAAAGGCACTGAGCCGCGCTAGCCGGAAGCCTCGATGCCAGTTTGCCATGAAGTCACAGGCAGAACTGATTCAAAAGGAGCAGAGAAATGTGGCCGCGCTTGGCAGTTGTCTGCTGCCAGGGCACAGGTGTAGCTGTCATTGTAATCGCCCTTTTAAAGGTCACGTAAAGGGTAGAATACGTGGCTACATGGCAGGGATCGGGCAGCTCATAACTATGCACCTGGCATGTAAATTAGGAAAGTAGAAGTGCTACTGTTAAGCGGATGGGGGTGTGGCTTGGGACACCGTTCACCAGGGCCCCTGAGCAGTGCCGCGCTGTGACCATTTCAGATCCATGTGAAATGGTGACCAAAAAGGTGTGCGAGCGATGATGGAGGCTGAGAACATGGTCAGGGGTGACTATAACATCATTCCACGCAGTGTGAGAGTGGACCAACATATTTCCCCGTTCATAGGGCCATACGGTGATGCCAGGTAGGGAGGCACAGGCCATGAGTGAGGTATTGCGGGTAGACGGTTGGCTTCTATCTGTAGACATAGAAGCAGACACATGTGAAGGGGTCACCATAGGAAATGCTCTCATTGGGAGAATGAGGGACTGTGAGACCCAGAGCCACCTCACTCGTGGGAACAAAGGTGGTTCCCAACAGCGGGGTGGGTGGGAGCGATGGAGCAAGTGATGTTTGTGGAGGGCTCCGGAATGCTCTGGAATGCTCTGGAAGGTGAAGAAACGGGGTGAGGTTTGCGTGGAAGGGCCCACACTCTGCAGCTGGTGCTCAGAATGCTGTCCATTAAACACCCATGTTGGGCGTATTATGGGTGTGATCAACACCCTGTGGGTGCCCTCAGCTGCCCAACAGAGCAGGGCTGCCTTCCCTGGGTGGGGACGCAGAGCTACCGGTTAGAGTCTCCTGGGTCAGCGGTCGCCAACCGGTGGTCCGCGAGGCCCGAAAGGTCGGCGGCCGCTGTCCTAGGTCATACTGTGCAGCTCCTCCGAACCGGGTCTGGAAAACCCCGCCCCAGGAAGGGACACCTGCCCCGCGGTGAGCGCCCTGGATCCACACGGTACTTCCCAAGCAAGCGGAGCTTTCAGAAGGTGGCTCCTATTTCCCAAGCATCACAGGAAACGCCAGCTTCTCAAGGGGATGCTGAGAAGTTCAACTAAGATGGTCTTCGCTTTGTCAGATTTAACCCGACGATGACCCAGCCCCAGAAATGTGTGCGGGCGCTGTCCATGGGGCGCCGGCGGGTGGAGAGGGGCAGGGCTGCTCTGTGGAGCCTCTTGGGGAGAACATTGAAGAGGGCATTGGTTCCTGGAGCTGTTAGGATGAATCATAGTCGGGGGTGGGGGCGGGGAGTGGGGGGCGGCAGTCCCTGAGAAATCCCAGATTTCTCTTCCAGAACCCAGTTAGTTTAACCCGAGGTAGGAGCCAGGGGCTTCTGAGTGTGAGGCACCAGGGAACTTGAGTGACGAACTTCGTTCCCAGGAGACATCGCCCTTCTCCTCCTTGTCGAGCGTGCTGGGGGTGTGGGGTTGCCGCGAAGTGTTTGCGAGGCCTCGCTGATGAATTGTGAGCAGCAGCACTGAGCTAGAAATTCGCACCGGTTGGGGCTGTCCACTTAACGCAGAAGCACAATCACTTGGGTATTAATTGGTCATTAAGGAGATAAATGACCCTTTGGCTACCCATACAGATCTTGGGAATACATGGGGGATCTCCTGCTATTTTTCACATCCTGTTGTGTTTGTCAGATTCCAGATCTTCCGAGATCCAGGGCCGAGTTATTTCATGTTCTCTGATGATCGGGTCGGTCCATTTTTCAAGAAATGCAATTATTTTCTGGCGGCTGCTTTTGTGTTTAATTTCAAAGTTTTCTCCAATTGAGTCCAACTCATGCTTTACAAATGCGGAGCGAAAGCCCGCAGGTCTGCTGCTCCGTGTGTGGCAGTTACGAGAGGGATGGGACCATGAGCTCCGAATTCCGTCCCACTTGCTGGTCCGCCTGCCGCCACCGGCTGCCTCAGATGTTCCTTTATCCGGGTCCCAGCACCCTGTGGACTCTCCCAAACTTGGATCAATTTCACTTGTCATCGCACCATTTCCTGCCATTTCCCCTGACAGTGTCCCTGTCCTTCAGTCACTTT
>NW_006284618.1:5209985-5213306 GCF_000327345.1 Myotis davidii | reverse complement strand
ACACGCCTGTCGGAGATTATTAATATCCACCCGCACAGTCTATGCCTCGGTGTCACTTACGAATGCTGCCCCGGTTTGTGTATTTCTGTGAACTCCTGTTTCGGCTGAAGTTCATCTGTCACGTCTGTGATTGTATCTGAAAAGAGCAGAGGTCATGCACTTTGCACATCACTCCCATTGATTCGGACGGTGCCCCGGAGAGAGAACATGGCAGGTACATCCTATTCCTCTTCGTGTTCCCTGGGAAACAAAGGGGAAGCCAGGCTCGGGGAGAAGTCACCTTAAATCAACATAAGTTGCCTTTCCTGTGATCCTTCTGTTTAATGGGATCACACCTGGGAGGCAGGCGGGCCTGCAAGGGACTGAGCCCCAGGTCTGCCCAGGGGTCAGCGGCTGCTCCGTCCTCACTGGTCACACCTGAGAAACGGAGGGAAAGCCCTGCATTTGGGAGGTTTCTTCCACGGCCTAAGAGCCATCCTCTTCGGAATTTTAACATCTTTTCAGTCCGTCAGTACGTTTTGTTTAAATAACTGAGTGAATAAATAAGTGAGTGAGTGAATGAATGAGTGAGTGAATAAGTGAGTGAATGAATGAGTGAGTGAGGGAATGAATAAGTGAGTGAGGGAATGAATAAGTGAATGAATGAATGAATGAGTAAGTGAGTGAGGGAATGAATGAGCAAGTGAGCCAATGACTGAGTAAATGAATGGATGAGTGAATGAATGAGTGAATGAATACATCAGTGAGGGGGATTTCTTGTCTGTGATTGTGGAGCAGCAGTCCGTCCTCGTCCCCAGTTCTTTCTGGAATGCCCTACTGGGGTCGGGCAGAGGCTGGGAGGCCCCGCGGAGCTAGCGGAGGCCCTTCCCCTCCAGGTGCGTGTGGTCCAGGTGAACGCAGTGCGCCCACGCAGGGCTGCTGTGCCTCGAGGTGTATGAGTCCAATAGGAGACAGAACCAGCGGGGTGCACGTTATTTATTTATTACAGTAAATTGGTTACGCGATGAAGTCCGGGGCACCGGACACTCAGGCCCAGTGGACACACATCCCAGGGAAAACCTGGTTCTGCTGTTCACAGCTTCCCTCTGATTGGATCTGGCCCCCCAGCTTACCCCCAAACTCTCCTTGACACCAAGTCCCCTGACTGCGGCTGCCAATCACATCCGCAGGTCACCCACCTCCCAGGCGCCCAGAGTAACGCTTGACCACCAGCCGGGCGCCGGGCCGGGCCTGCACAGACCGTGGCCCGCACTGCAGGCGTGGTCAGGCTTAGACCTGGGCGTGTCTGTGTGCATCTGAGGAGGGGGTGAGGGCGTGTCTGTGTGCATCTGAGGAGGGGGTGAGGGCGTGTCTGTGTGCATCTGAGGAGGGGGTGAGGGCGTGTCTGTGTGCATCTGAGGAGGGGGTGAGGGCGTGTCTGTGTGTGCATCTGAGGAGGGGGGGTGGGTTCCCGTGCAGGGGCATCGCAGCTGCCTGGTGGGGGCTCAGCGAGTGAGTTAGGGAGCAGAGGGAGGGGGTGCCGGGGAGGAGGGGCCGCCTGGCTTCCTCAGGAACCCGGAGCGGAAAACCGTGCCCGGAGCATACTTTGGGGCCGGCAAGGTCCTTGGTGGCCGGCTGTGGTGACCTGACTCACTCTTGGTTTTTCACTTGCTCCCAGCATGCTCTGGGCTCCACTCTCTTCCTTCTCCCGCTGCCACCAAGGGCCATGGAACCACCCAGCGTGGGGTCCTTCATCGCTCATTCTACGTGTCCGTCTGTCGGCCTTTCTCAGATGCCAGGTGCGGGGCCAGGTACGGGGACACAGTCATGGACGGATGGGGCCCTGTCCTCAGGGGACCAACCGCCTACCATTTCCTAACCTGTGGCTGGGCCCCGGCGCTCGTCTGTGGGGCAGGGGGTCCCTGGCAGTCCTCAGGGCCGCGTGGTCGCGGTGGCCGGTGGGGTGTTTGCAGCGGGAACTTCTGAAAGAACCTGTCTGCGGCAGATTTGGAACTTGTCCGGCTCCCGGTTGCCTTTCGCTCAGGACGCAGTGGTGCCCTGTGCCAGGATCTGCCGCCGAGATGGCCATTAGGTGGGAGACATCGTTCCGATTAGTAAACAAACACATTTGTGTAAAGGAGGGGGAGGCAGGAGCAGGCCTGTTAGGGACTGAGCTGTGCCCCCACATGGTATGTGGGGGTCCTCACCCCCCGACCTCGTGACCTGGGGCCTCTGGGAGCCCCATCTGAGCTGTGCCCCCACATTTGTGTGTTGATGACCTCATCCCCCCTGACCTCCTGACCTGTGGGTGTTACAGCATCACCGGCAAACTCCCTAAACCAATGAGTTGCCTGAGCTCTGTTTTGACCTCTTACCTCACTCCGTCCTCATCACCCAATTCCCCCGTGACCTCCTGCCTCCTCCTCCGGGGCTCAGGAGAACTGAGGATTCTGCACCCCTTTCCCCACTCCCCCCCACCCCCTCCCCGATCCAAAACACTAGGACAGACACCCCACCCAGGGGAGTGGGGCCCCAGGCTGGCTCTGCCTGTGCAGGTCACAGGGTCTCTGCATGAGGCCAAGGGGCCGAGGGTGCGCCCTGGGGAGCAGGGGCTGAGGCGCTGGCCTTGCTGGTGCTGGGGACAGCGGTGATTCTCTTCCCCAACCAGCCTTGCTCCTGGGGGAGGAGAGGCCGTCTGACCTGCAGAAAATGCTAATCACCCCCTGAAGCCTGCGTTAGGTCCGCAGCATGTACACACACACTCCATTGTCCACCTGGGAGCATCTTTTTAGAAGTTACTCATTTCTGTGTTTGTATTATACGTCCTCTGCCCTGCACAGGCCTCTACAGGAAAGTGTGAGGGCGTGCTTAGGGGTGGGGTTTGGGACAGTGGCCCGGGTTGGGGACACGGAGATGTGGGGCGGTGGGGGGTGGGGCTCCCCTCCCTGCTGTCCGTCGATGGCACCCCAACTGCCTTCATTCCGGCCTTGGCGTTAACCTGACATGCTCGGGGAGCAGGAGCCCTCCCCGTGGCCAGGCGAGGGGGGGGGGTGTCATTATCACACTCATCTCGTTTTAGAGATGGTGTGAAGTGCGGTTTCCAGGGTGTTGGTCCTGGCAGCTGGGAACCATTGTGTGGTCAGTCACTCGCCCTGCAGCTCCCGGGGCAGACGGTGTCTGAGTTGGGAAGCAAAGAGCAGTTCTGTGACCATTTTTAAGAAAAATCTTTGTTGTTGAAAGTATTAGGAATGTCCCCCTTCCCCCTCTTCTTAACTGCCCCCCCCAGGCCTTCGCCACCCTATTGACCGTGTCCACGGGTGACGCCTATGTGCACACAAGGGC
>NW_006284618.1:5205336-5209895 GCF_000327345.1 Myotis davidii | reverse complement strand
GGCCTGTGACTGTTGTAATGAAAAGTGTCATTAGCCGCCAAGAGAAGAATGCTCTTTATCACCCCAATTAATGGAATGTTTTGTGGTGACATGCACATAACCTGCCATGCATCATTCTCACTGTTTTTTAAATGAACATTTAGTGCATTCAGTGTTCTGCCCCTGTCACCACTCTGTATCCATTTCCTGAGGGTCAGCCCCCGCCCCCTCCTCCCATCCCCGCCAGCCTGGCCACCCCTGAGGCATGGACACGCCATTTCAATGACGTCACGCAGTGTGTGGCGTCTGTGTCTGGCATCTGTCCCGCAGCATGTTTTCGAGGTGCAGCATGTAGTGGAGGTGCCGGTACTTGGGTTTGATAGGCGTCGCGTTCCATCGCCCGTTTTGCGCGCCCTCCGTTCCTCCGCCGGTGGACAGTGGTGGGTCCCCCGTGGGGCTGTGGAAATAGCCCTGCTGGGGACGCGCTTGTCCCTGTTTCGGTTGGGACGCGTGTTTTCAGCTCCTCTGGCTCAGACCCGGGGTGGAGTGGCTGGTCGTGTGTGTATGTACGAAGCTCCTGTTGCAAAGGGACTGGCAGGGAAAGCGAGCATGGGCGGGGGGAGGACCTGCCTGGGGTCTGGGACCGGGGAGGAGCTCCCAGAGCTGCCCCCAAAATGGACACAATCTGGGCGGCTCTTTTTTCCGCCCACCTGCCTTCACAGGCGCCCCTCCTGCCGGCGCGTCTGCGCCCAGCCCCCTGCTCCCTGTGGGCCGGAGGCCCCTCACCTACACCCTCATCTGAATTTGATTTCATCTGCGGCGACTCTGTTTCCCTATAGTTACCGTTCCCGGGGGCCGGGGTGGGACTCAGGCATGTTTTGGGGGGGGCGGTGGTGGCACAGTTCCACCCACTGTGGGTGGGCTTGTGTCTGGGGTGCAGGGCAGCCAGGGTGCATGTGAAAGTGGCCTGCGGTCAGTATGGGAGTGGGATGGGGATGCTGGGGTCCCAGCCGGCCGGGCCCCCTTTGCTTTCGCAGTTTCCTCTCCCCAAAGGGCCTCTCCACATCCTGACCAGCAGCTCTCGGTTTGTCTGAGGTGGGTGGGGCGGTGGGGGTGACGCAGGTCCTGCATGCGAGTGACAGGCAGGTGGTTGTGGGCTTCCTCCTGCTGCCTCCCTCCCCCTCAGAGCCCCCCGCCCTTGCTGTTCCTCAGAGGTGGCGGTGGGAGACCCTTTGGACTGGGAGTGACACGCAGGCGTGGCCTGGCCTGGACTCCCGTCCTGTGTCACCGCTTCCCTGCTGCTCGGGGTCTCGGGGAGCCCTTGGTGGGGACCACGGCCCCCTCCGCTGACGCCGGCATTTCCACGGGAGTTTGCTTTCACTTCCAGTGTCTTCGCATCATGGACCTTTATAAACACAAAGGTGACCTGGCCGTCCCACTCCCGGGTCTGAACCAAAAGAACCGAACGCACACGTCCGACCAGGGTGCTGTGGGAAACCGCCCCGATCCAGAACCCGCGCCGCCTCCCCCCCGGCTGCCTAGAGAGGTGACCAGTGTTTGCGATGTGGAGGCCGCAGAGGCCTCTCGGCCCGTCCTGGCTCTCCGAGGCCGTGCCTGCCCCTCCCAGCGACGGAGCACTCCCGTCCGAGCGGAGGGTGGCGGGCCTATATATCTTAGCTCAGACCTCCAAGTGGAATCCTTTTAACGTGCGTTTTCCCGAGAAATATGTAAATTAATAATTGCTTCATACATTATTCAAGAAAAACTTATTTTGTATCATCGATAGCTCTTGTAATCTTATATAAAGATATGCTAATGGATTTAATTAAAATAATTATACTGAATAATCTAGCCTGAACATTACCCGAAAATAGTGTCTATTAATCATCATCAGTGGTAATATTTTTAGCCAGAGAGACACTTACACCATTAAACCGCTACTGTATGGAAAGTGCATTTTATTTTTTATTTTGGTTTACGGTTTGGATTAAGTTGGCACTCTCATGAGATGCATGACAATTAAATTTGCTTAGAAAAGAGTATAAAGTTTATTTAATTTCTTTAATGTGAACTATGCCAGCAATTAGAAAAATGTTCACATTTTCTGCTTTCTTTTTTTTTCCCTTTATTATTATTTTTTTAATCCTCACCTGAGGATATTTTTCCATTGATTTTTAGAGAGAGGGAAAGACAGAAACATCGATGTGAGAAACACATCGATGGGTTGCCTCCTGCAGGTGCCCAGACCAGGGCCTGGGCCTGGGAGAAGCCTGCAACCAAAATACGTGCCCTTGACCAGAATCGAACCCGGGACCCTTTGGTCCACAGGTCGATGCTCTGTCCACTGAGTCAAACTGGCTAGGGCTCCTTTACTGAATTTTAAAAAGAGGAGGGGAGAGGGATAGAGAGACAGAAACATCAGTGACGAGAAACATAATCTATTGGCTACCTCCTGCATGCCCCCCACCCCCCAGGAGCCAAACCCACAGCCCCCCATTCAAAAGACTATCACATTCTGAGTAAGATTTTATTAAATAAAAAACTGATTTACAAAAAAATAAGACGAAAACGGGGGAAAATAGCTCTCGTTTACTCTCTGTTCCCATTATCCTGACTCCTTCCTGACGTGCGATCTGCCGAATGATTCTACCGAATATTTCATCACTTCACTGGGGCCTTTGTAAGCGAGAGGCTTCACTGAGTGGCGGTCGTTTGGGAGCCTGCGTGCTGCTGTCTCCTTGGTATCAGCACACACACCCCCTTATCTGCGGGGCGCTCTCCTGTCCACCTTGGGAAGCCACCTAAACGGAGGGAAGCCACAGGCTCCCCGGGGAAAGTGGGGCCTCGGATCCCAACCTGAGATTCTGGAGGAACAGCCCTGTGGCCGTGGGCGACGGAGATGAAACGGGCTTTGTGAGAAGGTCAGAGCCTATGGGGGGCAGGGGGACACGTCTGTCCCTCTCTGTCCTGGCTGCTCCTCCAGCTGAGGGGACCTAGCTCCCGGGAGCCCAGGATGCGGACATCTGAAAGGAAGGGGTGGGGGTGTCTCTTGAGAATCAAGGGCTGACTCTGAAGGCATCTCAGTGCCCGGGCGTCGCGCAGGTTCTAAGGTGTCTGGGGCCCTGGGCAGGGATCCCACTGTTGATTGTGGGCACTGACCTGACACGGGGTGGGGATGTCGGCCTCCCTGGTTACCACAGCGCCCGGTGGCCTCGGGCAGGAGCGGCCCGGCTCGTTTGTCGCTGTCTGCTTGGTCCTGTGCCGGAATCGATCGGGTTGCTGCCGGCAGGGACGCTCTGCCGGTTCAGGATAAAATGCAGGACACGGGGTGCTCCCCGCCCGCGGGGCCCTCACGCCCTCACAGAGCCGCTCTGGGGTCTGAGCAGTCACCCGTGCGCACGCTCATTATTAAAAGTCACGGCAAGTAATTTTTAGTTTTCAAAGCAACTTCAAGGTCGTCGAAGCAAGACTGTTTGAAACCGGAATGAAATGGTCCATTTCGTGCTCTCTCGAAGCTGCGCCCTGAAGGGGGGATCGTGTTCACACTTGGGTTTTGATCTTGGGAAGCAGAGCTGACGGCTGCTGAAGTAAAGGGCGTCGTGTGCTCCGTGTTCGGATCGCCGTCCTGTTGTGTGTTCAGCTTGATTCTGCGCTTTAATGGGACCGGGCGGTGTTTGGCTTAATGCTCTCTTCCTCCGCTCCATTCAGGGACGGAGCCCGGCCTGGTGTGAGGGGTCCGGGCCGTCCGGTCAGGACACTTACAATCAGGCACTTTTCCCAACCGGATGGAGACCAGGAGGCTGAGGCTCTGGCTGCCCACAGACCTGCCTTTAACTCCGGCTCTGCCCGTCCTGGCGGTGTGATCAGGGGCAAAGTAACTGAGGTTTCCTCACCTCCCCACACTGCTCACTTCCTGTAGGAGGCCTGAGGGGATTAAAGATCCATTGTAGCAGGGTCCTGGCATAGTGCCTCGCAACATTATTACCATCCCTCTATCGTTTTTGCAAGTGCAGGTTTTCTAGAAGATACATCATGTCAATATAGGGGGTAAAATTACTACAGGAAAAAAATGGTTCCTACTTAAGGGCGGCCCGGATATAAGAGGCACGGATGTAAGGGCTGTACGGATATGGGAAGACAGGTTTGCAGTGGAACAAACACAGCCGTTTTAATTGCTGAACACGAGAGCGTGCAGGCATCGGATGGACGAGGGTCCTGCTGAGGGCACAGGCCTTCCCGTGCCGTCGCCGTCGCCGGGCCGAGGAGGAGACGCCAGCGCGGGCGTTCGGTCAGCGGGCGCGAAGCGTGGCCTCTGCTGATACTGCCGTTAGCGCTCTGTGCTGAGGTTGTAGCAGGTCGCCGGTGTGTGGGCCGTCGGTTTTTTCCTTTGCTCTTTCACCAGCCGCTCACCTAGCGCGCTTGTCCGCTTTGGGGTCTGCCTGTGGCTCCGCACAGTAATTATAAATCTGTGTTAATATTTGCCCAGCGGCACAAGGCTCAGCTGTCTCCTTTGGTCTTGGTTTGCAGGGGGCAGCGCTGAAGTACCTGCCAACGATCGTCAACGACGTGAAACTGGTGTT